>NC_133122.1:188100948-188400948 GCF_033568475.1 Henckelia pumila | reverse complement strand
GAGTTTTGGTTGAAGAGAGTAGCATTCTTGGGCCATGTCATTTCCGAGAGAGGTGTTGAGGTGGACCCCTCCAGAGTTCAAGCAGTGAAGGAGTAGTCAGTACCTAGAAACGCATCAGAGATTCGCAGTTTTCTCGGATTGGTTGGTTATTACAGAAAGTTTATCAAGGGCTTTTCGTCTATTGCAGTGCCCTTGACAACATTAACCAAGAAGAATTCTAGGTTCGTTTGGAGTTCCGAGTGTCAAAGGAGCTTTGATGTATTGAAGGAAGCTCTTACGATAGCACCAATATTGGTTATGCCATTGGGGCAAGGTGATTTCATGGTTTACACTGATACTTCCAAGTTGGGATTGGGAGCAGTTCTTATGCAGCGTGATAGGGTTATTGTTTATGCTTCTAGCTAGCTGAAGGAGCATGAGAAGAATTATCCTACACATGATATGGAGTTAGCGGCAGTAGTGTTCGCTCTCAAGATTTGGAGACACTATCTCTATGGAGAGAAGTGTATTCGGCAGTCTGCTGAACAATCTCTGGTCCCAACTCTGACCTCTCCCCAATCTCGGTCCACAATACCGGAGATCTACACAGTCTCCCATAGAGTGCCTCGTAAGGCGTCATTCCAATGGTGGCTTGAAAGTTGTTGTTATAAGCAAATTCCACCAATGGTAGTCTCGACTCCAAACTGTCTTAAAAGTCAATGGCACAAGCTCTCAAAAGATCCTCTAGGATCTGAATCACCCTATCGGACTATCCTTCCGTCTGCGGGTAAAAGGCAGTGCTATACAAAAGCTTCATCCCCACAGTTGAGTGAAGACTCTTCCAAAAAGTTGAAGTAAACCGCGGATCTCTATCAGACACTATGGAAACAGGGATACCATGTAGTTTGACTATCTCCCGGATATACAACTCTGCATACTGCATCATCGTGAAGGTCGTCCTCACTGGCAAGAAGTGTGCCGACTTTGTGAGTCGGTCTACTATAACCCAAATAGCATTCGAATTCCTCACTGTCCTCGGCAAACCAAAAATGAAGTCCATAGTGATGTTCTCCCATTTCCACTCTGGAATAGGGAGTGGCTTAAGCAATCCTGCAGGTTTCTGATGCTCCGCCTTGATGTGCTGGCATGTCAGGCATTCTGGCACAAATCGGGCGATGTCACGCTTCATGCCCTGCCACCAATACAACTGGTGAAGGTCCCGATACATCTTTGTACTACCTGGGTGAATGGAGTACGGTGATGCGTGCGCCTCTGCCATGATGGTAGCTCGCAGAGAGTCACCTGCGCAAACCCAAAATCGTTCTCTGAACTTCACAATCCCATCTACTATAGAATACAAACCACTATCTTTCTCCTCAGCTCTCTGTCTTTACTTTCTCAGCTGCTCATCATCTGCTTGAGCAACTCTGATACGGTCAAACAATGTGGTCTGCACTGACAAGGCTGACAATCTAGGAGCCCTACCCTCAGCATAGAACTCCAATCCAAACCTCCGAATCTCATCCTGCAACTGTCTAGCCACTGACATGGAAGCAATCACTGCCGTCTTCCGGCTCAATGCATTTGCAACCACATTAGCCTTACCCAGGTGGTAACTGATCTCACAATCGTAATCCTTCACCAACTCTAGCCATCTCAGTTGCCTCATATTTAACTCCTTCTAGGTGAAGAAGTACTTGAGGCTCTTATGGTCGTTGAATATCTTCTAATATTTCTCAATCTCGAGCTATACAAGCCATAACTGACTCGCTCATGCCCCAAACCTGATGCAATGCACACATACAAACAAAGCAACAGCCGGATAACTCCGGTGAGAATAAATTCCAGTATTAAAGACATGCATATACACCATATAAGCATATTGAATATATATGCTATAAGAATTCTAAATCATCAAAACATGTAACACCATATAATCATAGAAATATACTCCATTCTTAAATCCTTAAAGCATAGCTACTCATCTAAAACAATATCATTTCAAGCATATCAATACATTCATATCTAGAATGGCATATCACTACATTCTAGCATTTATAACTGCATATTCTAAACCATAGAAATCTCTAGGTTATTGCATAAATGCAATGCATGTTTCAAGGAATAGGATATCAAATCTGATACCAATAAATCTTAGTTCTTGGGATCCCGGAGAAATAAAATCTTTAATCGACCACCAACTTACCCAATCGAGGTGGCGTTAAATATCTCAAATCCCCTGACTTTGGTGCAACTATAGTGAGTCTTCTAGCTCTGGAAGTAAATCTACATTTTGTGTCACTCAACTACAGCCCTCCAAACGTCATATGCACTCTAGGCCATTCTTCCCTCTGTGCTATTCAAGCTAGGGTTCAAGATAAATGCAACATAATCTGTATGCATTAAATAAGCTAACACATCTTGAACACACCATTCAAACATCATGCAAGGCAATAATAAGAAATACATCACATAAACACACTTAGACAAATAAGTATGTGATTTTAGGAAAACTCGAAAACTACCACGTTCTCGAGTTGTTCTACCTGGCGAGGATAATGTCGAATCATACCTTTCGATCATAGCTTTGACATGTTCAAACTTGCTAGCATCAAATCTGATGACGTATCTAACTTCTATTCATTTCACGCTTGATCATCGACGTTGATAGTTGATCAAATTCTTGATTCAACTTTGTTTGTTCAAACAACTCGAACTCGTCGATTCGACTTCGATATCTTCACATTAAATTCTGAATTGAAGTAGTAACATAGCTTAACATCATCTTTCACTCCCCTTCCAATCTCATCAAATCTGAAACAACTATATGACTTGATTGTTTAATCCAAAATCAAACCGGCGGCGTAACGGTTCGAAACCGAAATTCCAAACACATTAACATCAATATCATCACTACCTTAACACTATAACCTCCTCAAATATGCAGCACATACACGTACATATCAATCAAGAAAATTCAGATTTCTCACAATTCTTTCAAAATTCAAAAACATGTCCAAACAACGATCTTTTCTCAATCCGTCTTAGCTATGCTATCGTCGTATATGCTAGAACACATTTATACAATCAAATCTTAATTCTAACAACAACTTAAAATTCAAACATGGTAGAACTTCATAAAACTTACGTCAAAACGAAGCACTCGGAGCTGTGATCGCAAATATACGATCAATCGGAAATTCTATCGGGCGGATCAATTTTTATCGGAGTTGAAAGAATCGAAAATGGCTTTGGAATTTTTTCAGAACTCTCGGCCACTTTCTGAATTGAGGTCTGAAACAATCTGATTCCCACGTGTAAAAGTAGATATATATAGACTTATTTGCATTTTAGTCCCTGAACTTTGGCATATTTGCAAATTAGTCCTCGGACAAGCGATTTAATTCAATTTCAATCCTCAATAATTTAAGAATATTAGAATTTAATTATAAACTCTAAAAATTCTCAAATTAAATATTATCGGATTAAAATTAAATCATTTCAAACCTTATCGCATTTTAGTCCTTGAATTTCTCAATATTTGCAAATTGGCCCTTGCTCGGATTTCATCCTCAAATTAAATCCTTGATATTTATAATCTTGGAATTTACATCTTAAATTCCATAAATATCAATTCAAATATTTTTAATCTTTTAATTTAAGTATTTCGGATATTAAAATCTTAAAATCCGAAAATCCTCAAATTAAATATTTTTGACCCGAAATTAAAATCTCTAATTTCCATATATTCTTAAATTCATCTTTTCACTCTTATTAGAAATTTAAATCTTAAATCCCGTCATTAAGAACTTAATATTTTCGGGCCTTACATAAATGGTGTACAGGTGAGTTTTATGTTATTCAGGAGGTTGTGGTCTTGACTGGTGGTGAAGACCTCTGTGCATTCGTGGCGAGCTAGCACACCGTGACCTTCGCCAGCTCATGTTTCAGTTGATTTAGTTTATGATGAGATATTTTATGTATTGAACTATTTTTCGCACATGTTTACTATTTCTCATTAGTTTGCATATTTTTGAGATTATAGTCGTTTGCATGGATTTTAACCTGTTCAAGTTTTTAAACTTTTAAGATGCAATCGATTTTTATTATGCATTAAATTATATGAAAATCTATTTTAAGTATAGATTCATATATGTATGGGCATATATGTAATATTCTTAAAAAAAATTCCTTCGAGTTTGGTTCGTTTCATTAACTAGGTCTAAGAAGGGAGGAATTTAGTGTTTGTCTTGCTAAATAGAATTTTAATCATGTTTTTGCATGCTAATGATGTTGAGATGTTTAATTTGTGCATGAAAAATTTCGTGAGTCTTGATATGATTTTGAGTGAGCAAGGTTTACTAGTGCATGTGGAAATTAATTTTTAATTTTCTAATTTTTGCTTGGTTTTTTTAGACAAGGGGCAAGATTTGAGGGCAAATCTTTTTGAAGAAGGAGAGTCTAATATGAATTTAGGAGGCGCTCCAAGATTCATATTTTTTCAAGATTTTCTCCGTGATTTACAATCGAAAGTTAAAGGGTTTGGAATTCATGGAAATCAAGTTGAAATGCTTGAAGATCATTTTGAAGGGTGTTATGGTGATATTGAATTCGAAAAGGATCAAGAAAGTAATGAAAATATTGAAGAAAATAAGAAATTAAATTTCTTGGCTCAAAGGTGTCGCGCGCTCATTGCGAACACCACGCGCGCCTGCGCTGCTCTGGAATTTTTTGAAGATAGAGGATGTGTAACTCAAGCGGCCCGCGCCGATGCTCTCTCTCACACACTTTGGCATGTTTGTGTGTGTGCGTGATTTTTTTATATATTTTTGATATATTGTGATATTTTGAGTCTTTTAAGTTTACTGGAAAATTTTTATGAGATATTGTTGTGAAAATTTACTCGCAAGCGTACGAGTGTCAAGTTTTAGTATAGTGAAAGAGAGAGTGTCGATCCCACAGGGAGTAAAATGAAAATATTCAATACTTGTAATTAAAATAGTCTTAATTTTATCTAGAAAATCAAACTTCGAGAATTTTGCAGAAGAAATAAAATAAATAATGAGGAATTATCAAGCTCACACACACAAATTTCGAGGAATTATCAATCAGAGAAAAATAGTCCAGAGGTTTTGATTTCACTTGGTCTCGACAATATTCAATCCTAACTAATCTATTTTATGAATTTTCTTCGATTAATAACCAAGAACACTTAGATTATTCTATTCCCCTCTCCCGAGCAACAAATAGAGTGTATCAACTACAGTTCGATTTCAATATCCCTATTAAAAATCTAGATGTAGTGATATGTGTAAAATTATGTTCCTTAAAGGTTTTATTAAAGCTATATCTCTCCCGAGCTATATAAACAATTAACAGTGTAATTCCTATTGATCCTACTCAAAATCCCCTCTCCCGAGCAATGATTCTAAGTAAATATAACAACTCAATTTATGGCCATTAAATTAAGAAGACATTCAATTCTAGAAACACAATTAATCTATAGAAATTCAATTTATTAAAATCAAATATTCATGAATATGTCTCAACCAAGCTACGTCAACCTCTAGACTAGAAAAGTTTAGTTCATGCTCGAATTCAATAAAAACCAAATCATTTTTAATATTTCAAACATAATTTCAACAATCAAAAGAAAAATAAAAATAAAAAACAAAGCCGTAGTCTTTCTTCCATGTCCGGTCGAAAAGTCTTCGTCTTCGTTCCAAGCAATCTTCAATTCTTCAACTCCAAAAACTCACAAAAGTGCTCTCTAGAATATTGTGTGTATTGGCGGCTGATAGATCCCTTAATGACTCAAAAAAATATCCCTTTTATATGACCTAACAATCGTCCAAAATAAACCCAAGAAAACCCCAAAGTTTCCATAAACAATCGGACTCTAATTTTCCATACAGACGACGGCGCGGGCGCGCCTCCAATTCGCAAAACAAACTTCAGAATTTCTTCATCAGCGCGGGCGCACGTAGTGTCGGCGCGGGCGTGCCTTAAGCTCGAGATTTCTTCTTGGGTTCTTCAATAACAGCGCGGGCGCGCCTATGAATAGGGCGGGCGCCCCTTAACTTCGAACTCAACCTTTTTCTTCTCTTTTTCAACTCTTGAATTTCCTTGTAAACTTCCATCTTTTAAGCTTATTTTCACTTGAACACCTCGAAGTCCAAACTTCCTACAAACACAAAAACAACAACAATTTCACGCAATATCTACCAATAAATTTCAAAAGTCAAGTAAAACCATATACAAATTAAGTGCACAAAATGCACTTATCAAATTCCTCCAAATTTGAACTTTTGTTCGTCTCGAACAAAACTAACACAAACTCCACTCAAATGCAAGAACAACAACCATAAAGAATTACTCTGGATCAATGACCTTAGTTTGAAATTCCAAAACAATTTAAATCCAATCATATCTCTCCTACTAACACTTGAAAAATACGTTAGCCAAAAAAATAATTCAACCTCATAAACTCATAAACTCCGCAACTCACGTTTCAAAATACTCTTCTCTTAACTCAATTCAAACATTCACAAATCATGAGGACTTTCATGGTAGAACAGGATCAAATTCAAGGATATATCATCACAACCACACTCAATTGGTTTAATTCAAAGAACGTAGTGTGTGCGTGTTTCGATCAAGAATCCATAATCATTAAAGTTTCAATCAACAGTCCATAAGCTAAATTCTCGCAACCCCTCTCCACTAGTATATTGGGCAACTGTGACTCGGTCAATAGGACTTAATAAGCTTATAATGCAAGGCCTGGATCATGGCTACAAATGAAGGAAAAGAATTCAAATAAGGAGTAATTCACATTTATGTTCAAACTCTAATTTCAACTCCTTTTCATTCACAACTTCACACTTATTTCACTTCATTGATTTTTCAATTTTTTCACAACTTTTTCTACCACAACTTTTTCAACTCTTTTTCTTTTCTACTACCTTCCTCATTTCCATTCATCCACCACACCATTCCATTTTTCACAAGTAAAAAATAGAAGTATATAATAATTTAGCATTCAAAGTACTCCCTTAAAGGTAGGAAATAGTGTATAGGCTATTCAGGTAGTCAATGTAGGACTTTGAAATAATGACGAATTGGGGTTTATCACACGTTTACACGCATGTCATTCGATTTTCAATACGGCTCAAATAAGGTACTAGGGATACATGTATTAATGGGTAGCTTGAAAGGCTCAAACGAATTCAAAAAAATTGCCTAAATCATTCCTAATCACAGTTTTGCCCGTATTTCGACTCAAGGGGTGTCCGAACTAGTTCTAGACAAGTCTCAATCCACAATTAAATCATACAAATCTCAATCAGTGCAGAAAGGAATAATCATCAGAAGTAAACGATGATTTTCACAACAAGTTTCAGAATTCTCGTACCTCTAAGTACTAATATGCGTGTAAGCTCAAATGGGCAAATAAGGATAAATTGATTCAATAAAATTCAAGGCCCAAAAAATCCAAACAATGCCTCAATCATTTTTATGTTTGTCTGTCTCAAGATTCAGATTCAAGCAAAATCACAGAATATATAGGAGTTCAATTGTTCACTTGGTTCCGTTTATTCAAAAAATTTGTCAGCTAGGCAGATAGTCATGGATTTCAGTTACAGAACAAAAATTTAACATCATTGGCCATCAATCCATTTCATTCATGATTTCTCAACATCATTACCCAAAAACCACAATTACATGAATTTCTCAGATTCAGCCACAAACCAACACAACACGACTTCTAAACACCAACTAAGAAAACAAAAACAAAACAAAAGCAAAAGCAACTAAACAAAAACAAAAAACAAAAACAACAAAAGTCAGAAATGACACAACTCCCCCAAACTTAGTACATTCATTGTCCTCAAAGAATAAAAACAAGAAAGCATAAAGGACATGTACCACAAACGAAGACCGTAAGTGGTCGTCGCCATCATCAGCGGCATCATCATGGGACAGACCTAAAGGGCCAAAAGTGGGCGGCCACTGTGGATACAGAGGAAATGGATGAGTCGAACTAGCAGCCTGTGGAAACTAATGTCGCAAAGCATCTGTAAAATCCATCATGTAGTCCATAAAGACACCAGTAGTCTGCTAAAATGTCCGAAACTCTTGACGGTGCGCTCTCAATTCATCCTCCAGAAGAGCAACACGATCGGGCGTAACAGGGGGTGCTTGAGGTCGGGGTGCAGGGCCGCTTCGTGCAGCTGCTCGCTCATTAAAATCTCGCCTCTCAGCGCGAGTTTGGTGCTCAGAAGCCGGTATCAGACGAAAAGGATTATAACAAGCAATAGGGGCAGTAGCTTTCATCAATTCTTCATTCTGGCCCCACTCAACTCCAGCCGCTTCACAAAGATCAGTGATAAGTGCGGGTAATGCAAACCCGCCAGTCGTCTTACCGGCCACCACACCCTGAATTGTTGCTTGACAGATCTATCCCAAGTCGATTGCTTTGCCCTCCAAAATACAATAAACAAGAATCGCTCGTTCTCGTGTCACCTCATGCTCATGGTCAGTCGGTTTCAGGCGAGCACACACAAAGTTATACCACAGCTTAGCATCAGGAATTAGCTCGGTCTTCTTCAATTTGGAAGGCTGATGATCACGGCCCATGCGCCATTCTGCGCCCGGAACACAAATACGGCTCAGAATCGCCGCGTAATCCACTTCATTCGCTCGGTACTCCGCATACTCATCGTGAAATACTGGCGGGAGGCTGTACAGGGTGTTAATAGGGTGGCCATCAAAAGGCACCAGCTGGCCTCGGACAAGCACTTTCAACTGCATGTGCTTTACTTTCCAGTTCGCATAAAATTCACGAACAACTGGGACGACTGCATCCTGAGGTGGCTTAACAAAATTTAACCATTGACGCCCAGCCACAGCCCTACCAATTGTACTCAAAAACTCATCGTTCCCAAATCCCGATGTCGTATCAAACACACGCTCCGGTAATATCGTTTTGCCTAGACAATTTTGATAATGCTGTTCGGCACTCTCATTCCAGAAACGCTGCGGCTCAGGCTCCGGATTAGCATGAGAAGATGATGCAATAGATTTTTGTTTCTTCTTTGGTGCCATGAATCAAACACTTAGTATGCACCACAAATCACGCAACAATTAACCAATTTGCCACAATCACAACTCCCCCAAACTTAAATCTAATCCACAATCCACACACAACAACAAACCGCTTCACGACAATCCAACAGAATCCAAACTCCAAAGAATGATTATCCGCACAAAAACGTCAATACCCACGAATCGCAAGATATAGAAGTTCGGAATACTCACCACCCAAATCACTTTTATAATCACCAAAAAGAAAAAACTTACTCCAAATGAGTCCGAGAAAAGTAGATAATCAAAAGTTTCCCCGTTGTAGACTCCTCCGAAATATGGATCGAGTTGTGCCCTTGATAATGTTGATACGACCTTCCCGCTTCAATGAGATGATGATGAAAGAAATTAGATTGTGTAGGTTGGAGAGTATGAGATAGAAGATCCGATGATAACAGTAGAAGAGGGGAAAGAATCGTGAGGAAGAAGGTGGAAGAAGGATTAGGAAAAAAAATTGGGGAAAGGAAAGAAAAGGAATCGGATATATGGAAGAAAAAAGAGAGCGGGGCGGGCGGTCAATGTAGAGGAGCGGGCGCGCCTTTATTTCGGTAGGTTAAATTTATTGAGTGCAGGGGCGGGGCGGGCGCGCAATGTAGAGGAGCGGGCGTGCCTTCAGTTCGAAAAATTAGCACCCATTACGGCACAGGAACGGATCGGGCGCGCTGAAAAAGGGGCGGGCACGCCTTTAGCTCGAAAAAAAATTTCACCATATGCAGGAGCGGCGCGGGCGCGCCTGTAGTGGAGCGGGCGCACCTCCAATTCGCAAAACAAACTTCAAAATTTCTTCATCAGTGCGGGCGCGCCTTAAGCTCGAGATTTCTTCTTGGGTTCTTCAATAACAGCGCGGGCGCGCCTATGAATAGGGCGGGCGCCCCTTAACTTCGAACTCAGCCATTTTCTTCTCTTTTCCAACTCTTGAATTTCCTTGTAAACTTCCATCTTTTAAGCTTATTTCCACTTGAACACATCGAAGTCCATAACTTTCTACAAACACAAAAACAACAACAATTTCACGCAATATCTACCAATAAATTCCAAAAGTCAAGTAAAACCATATACAAATTAAGTGCACAAAATGCACTTATCAGATATCTTTGATATATTTAGATATATTTCTGCGATATCATTTATTATTTTGTAGTTGTATTATAAATACAACATATACGTTCATTATTGAGAACAACAATTAAGAATTATTCAGTTTATTGATTTTTATCAATTCTTAAAATTCTTTCTAGAATTTTGCCAAAGCTTTGCTTTGTTTTTATCAAATCAAACTTATCAAAGTTTCATAAACTTTGTGGCGTTAGTCAATTGATTTTTCACTTGGGTTGTCAAAGACATGTTCCTTTGAAGGTCCAATTGAACTGTTGATTGTTTTCTTCTCGTGATTATCTGTTGCTAGTTTCGTTGTAAATTAAAGGTAGATATCCGAAACTTACTTGTTCAAAAGATTGGGACATCATTAAAGAATCGTTTTGCTATTGAATTGAGGGTACGATTCGTTTATAATCGTGTTTGTTTTTCATGCATCCAAGATTCGCATCACCATGTCCCCTAGATGCCAGTGCCGGCCTACCCGTCGGTCGCGGGGCACTCAACATCAAACCGTCCAAACGGGGCTGAGCGGCCCTACACTGGCTCATCTCAATAGATTTACAGGCACAATATGATATGCACATGCCGCATAATAACCCATGCAATAACATTCAAAACATAACACATAAATGCAACATATAAGCATGCATACCCGCTGACAATCTCAGTCAGTACTTACGTACCTCACTAAAAGAAGTCCTAGCAGTTCCACTCTAGGTTTCAAGCCTATCATCAGCTCTACAATGCTAATATCCATGCATCATTATTTAAGCTCTAAAAGCCTTAACTAAGCTATTGCATACTCCTAAATATTTTTAGGAAGCAAAAGTTTTACCTTCGTTCGTCGTCAACCCGCTGATGGCGACTTTTCCAAAACTTAGGCACAGCTCCGCTACGACGTCGGGATCTCTCCGCTACTTCCGGATTCCCAATAGGACACCTAGAACTCCCTAGATCTAACTAGAAAGGGCTAAGAAAAGAGAGATAGAAGAGAGGAATGAGCAAGGAATGACACCCCTCGACCCTATATTTATAGACGCAGAATGTTGCATCCGATCCTGATCGTTGCATCCGTTCTCACTTCGTTGCGTCCGATGTCCCATCAGTTTGTAAGAAATGACGTCATCTTGCTGACGTCACGGATGACATCATCTGACCAGAACGTTGCGAACGATCTACGAACGTTGCGTCCGTTCTACCCGACCCTCCGGGCTATTTCTGATCATTCTGGGTCCATTTCTGCAGTCCGTAGACTCATCTGAAGCTTCCTTAATCATGATTTACTTAATCTAACATGATCACTTGATTAATTATCCATTAATCATTAATTCTGGATACGGGTTACTACAGTAACAAGTTACACATCTCTCATGTTTCTTCTGCTGATCAACTTGTTGATGCGCTTACCAAGCCGTTATCCGGCACCAGCCTTCGCAGCTTAATTTTCAAGATTGATGTTTCTCCAGAACCTCCATCTTGAGGGAGCCTGCTAGCTATTATTTGTACAAATATTCCTAGTGATTTAATTGGATTTTATCCTTGTATATCTATGTTTATATTAGGAGTTTATTTAGGCTTATCTAATCTTGATAGGATCTCAATACTGTTGTATATAAACTTACTCTTGTGATCAATAAACTCATTCATTCACAAAAACATATACTCTCCAACCAAGAAAGACTACTTTCCGAGATTTCGAGATGTCCGAGTTCTTCTGGGCCCTGGCTCCCAGGGCGCTTCCTCCCGGACCCAGTCAGAACCCTTAATCCCTGGCTTTTCGGGCTTCTCTCTAGAGTTGTCCACCTTACCCGAGTGGTCCCGTTTTGTCTACCTGGTTACGTTATCTCCCCTCCAAGTTCAAGCAGGGGCAGAGCTTGCCCTGGCCCAGTGTGGGCAGCTGCCCACACTAGGCCCAAAAAAAAAAGTATATGCATATAGGTCCAGAATTTATAGCCCATTTTTTTAAAAAAAATTTGAAGCCCAACCCACACTTACACAGATCTAGACCAATTTTCTTTTAATTAGCAGCATGTGGGAATTAGGCTTTTAATTTTGAAATCTATCTTCTACTGCGGAATCGGGATGGCGAGATGAAAACTTCGCCGCACACTCTGGCTTATCTGAATTATCATATTTGTTTCTTCGAATATGGATGCAATTCGGCCAGTCCTACGCCTATCACTTTTTTGCTTTCAATATTTTAGATCGTGCTTTCTATTTAGGTATGTAAAAATATATGTAGCCAATTTTATTTGCCATGAATTCATGAGATATTAATTAGGTTTCAAATTGAAACTCTTGTTTAGAAGTTGGAACTAGATTAAATTATAGAATTGGATGCAATAATTCCCTTGAGTCACTCGATGATTTTCTTGATTTTCCTTGAGGCCTTGAATTGATTAAATGATTTTTCTTCTCCAACATTAATAATAAATTAATAATCGAACATGGGATTTATGTATATGCTTCCTGCTTTGAATATCAAAATTGTAAATTTAAATAAATACACTTGTTACGAAATATAATTAGTCTATAATTAATGCTTAGTGTGTTACTAAAAAACAATTGCTTTGAATAAATACAGTTAGTGTATATGCTTCCTGCTTTGAATTTCCAACATTTAGTGACTTAACAATTTGGAATTTTGTTTGATGCATAATGTATTATACTTAATCCATAATTATTTTTTTGACACTAGAAGTCTAGAATTATTAATTTGTGATGTTTTATGATTAGAAAATATTATATTTTTTGTTGCATGTTGTCGCTTACACTGACCTAATATCATAGCTCTGCCCCTGAGTTCAAGGATGATCCGGACCTTTCCCGAGATATAAATAATAACAATAAAAAAATTACGTTGAAGAATAATCAGTAAAATATACTTTTTTAAAAAAATAACAAGGATGTTGGTATTATTAAGGGTAGATGTATATCTTGTTAGAATAAGTACAAGTACTAAGCATATGAACAACAACCCACTTTGTGAAATGATTGTGATCTCAAATGTAATATACTCTCCAAATCGTTGAAATCCAATCATAAAAACTATATATAATCCCATTTTAATTTTAAATATTATTATGTATCCATATTTTTTATGGTACGCTAGATTACTTAAGGAGAGAGGTTTAAAAAAGCAACCACTTCATGTATTTGGTTAGATTTACATTCAAAAAAATATATATTTCAATTTGAAAGAGAGTAAATTAACATGGTCTAAGTTGTATTTGGATGAAAAAAAATCAAATTTATAGATTTAAAATGTATTTAGAGAATTAACAACATAAATCCAATTCACCATTTCGTATTTATATTATATTTTATGTTGGTTAAAATAAATTTCAAGTTTACCTAGTAAATTATCATTCTTATGGTATATTACTATCGTTTAAATAAATAAAATATGATTAAAAATAAAATGATAATGGAAATATTTCAAGGAAAAATGATTTTAAAAACCAATCAGTCACACATGTTGAACGAGTCTTTGCTATGCTAATATATATCCGTAGGGGGAAAATGAGGCCGGGAAACTTCCTGGAATACTTGGGCGAATATGTACACTTGCCCCAAACTTCCTCTTCATCATCCTCTGTATCTTTGCATCTAATTCTTGAAATTTCCAAAATCTTGAAGAAATAGAAAGCATTGGAAGAGACGATGAATGAATGATCCCTTTCGCTCAACATGATTTTTCATTTTTACCAAAGAATTGTTTGTTTGTTATTATCTGTTTTCATCCTGCCGTCTTTTGCTCAGAGTAACGGCACAAGGGCATGTAATCGGTTTTGCGAAAATCAAGCCGCGCATTATCCATTCGGGTTCTCCGATGGTTGTGAAATCAAGTTAAATTGCAATCGAAACTCGGGGAACATCACCATCGGCAACTTTTTGGTCCAGAATTGGACGGCCGATCACATCCTGATAAGTTTTCCGGCGAGATGTGATCGTCCGATTGAAGAACTGGAAGGGCTCTTCGGCGAAAACTACGCGCCCACGTGGCGAAACGGCCTTCTGCTGAAAAATTGCAGTTCCAGAGTGAACGATTGCGTGATTCCAAGTAGATTGATTAGGTCAGAAATAGGTGGGCAGGAATGCAATTTCAACGCAACATGTTATTCGCAGGATATTGATGACGAAACAGAGTTTCTGGATTATGAAAAGGTGTTGAGTAGGAACTGCAGATTCTTACATTCCTCGATCGTGGTGGACACGGATGGGAATCCCGGCGGCTTGAGAGGGAGCACCGCCGTGACTCTGGAGTTTCAGACGGCTGAGTTGGGTTGGTGGGTTGTTGGGGATTGTAATTGTGACCCAAACGCCAATTGCACGGGGATCATACAAGGAGGGGTGAGCAAAGGGTTCCGCTGTCAGTGTAACCACGGCTACGCCGGAGATGGTTTCGCCCACGGTCAAGGTTGTCGGAAAGGTTTGTCCAATCACTTCAATTTCTGTTGTTTTTTTTTTGGGAAATTAATTAATTAATACGTGTTGACTTTAACACAGTGACTCGTGGAAATGGGAATGGTTTTAGCTTTGATTTGTCAAATGATACATACTTAGTGCTGTAAATTGGACATACCTGGTCTCAGATATCATTAAATATAGTTTTGAGTTTTGGGAAGGAGGATTTAGATTCCTTTCCCCTTATTTTTTTTCAAACTATAACTTTTACCTTGTTTTAATTTAATTAATTAATTTACGAACTCTCATATATATTTTAATCGGATTGGAGGGGTAGTTGGATTTTCATCATCAATCGTGGACTTGGTATTGGGTCATGTCATATCGTCTATGTTAGCCTTTGAATCGTTAAACGCTAAACATTGAAACTTGATCTGCAGCTTCCTTTCTTTGAATTTTATAGTATTTTTCTACGTAGAACATGCGTGGGCGGTGGGTAGTAGTTATATTAAAGAGCAAATGATGGGAAAAAATGGTTTGGAAGAATGATGCATTATTTATTAATCTATTAATCTATGATATATTATATTATATATATTATATATAAGTTGAGTATCTTATAGTAACTAATTTTTTGTATGTCATGACACCAAAAATCATTTTCCAATTCAACCCTTCTTTGTCCACTTTTTTCTTAACATTTTTTTCTCACTCCTTTTCCACCTTTTCTTCAACCAAATTGTATAATGTTTGTTTTATAATTAATTTCACATGTATATATCTCAAATATCAAATTGATTATATTAGCATATTAAATTTATATCATCTTTTCAATAATTAATTTTAAATTACCATAAAAACTTATAAAATTTTATATATTATATGACATATGCAACTGTGTGTGCTTTTATCGCTAGTTAAGATAAGAATAAGGTAGTGTTTTCGAATGATGCATTATTTATTAATTAAGAATAAGAATAAGGTAGTGGTTTGGAAAGCCATTAGGAGAATAAGAATATCGTGTGTTTTGGAAAGCCTTTAGAAAGTACTTCGTAGATTATATAAAAATGTTTTTGAGTGTTTGTGAATGATAACTTCAGTTTCAGCTTCTGTAACTTTTACTCAAAAAAAAAAAAAAAGCTAGAAGCAAAAATCAAGAATGTGATTTTTTTTTTTGTTTGCTTTTGATTTTTTTATCTGGTGTTCAAAATTAAGTTGACATTTATATCCTTCAAATATTTATCAAATTACATAATTATTCTTAATTCTTTCAAATCATATTTAAGTATAAGCATTTATTTCTTAAATAATATTTTATATTTTTATATAATTTGCGTTTCCCAAATTTTTTATGCATATTTTTGTGCATTTATACAAATTTTTTTATTTTTTTATATTTATTAATTTTATATAATTTTTTCAAGGATTCATGTTATAAAAAAAATAAAATTTGACAATCTTCATAATGTAATAATAATTATATAAACACATCGTTGATGGTGTGAGTATCATATTTTAGTTAACTAAAATAGATCACTTTTATACAATGTAAGGATATTGTTGTCAGTTAACTAAAAATTAAGTAATTATTATTCACACATTTAAAAATTTTAGCTTGTATTAGTTTTAAACTTCTATTTCCAAGCATTCTTTACTTTAACTTGTCAACTTCAAAATAATTTCTAAAAAAATCATTTTAAATAAAAAAAAAACTCTACAAAACGCTACCCTTCTCATGATTCTGAATGAATCATAAATCAGTATGTAAATAAAATAAAAAATGGAAGAAGAATCAAGGACCTTGACTTTTGTACTGATTCTACTATTCAATCCAGACATGCATGAGATGGAGCACATATTTGTAATTTATTTATTTATAAATATAAACATAATTAAATGTGTACTTTGAGTAGGGCTAGTTCGATATGGTATACCGACCTTTTCAAAGAATACCGCATATCGTACCGAAAATTTTGGTACCTAAAAAACTGATACCGATACCGTACCGACATTTCGGTATAACATAAATTCAATACCGTTCTTACCGAAAAATAGACGGTACAGTACGATATCGCTATAATACCGTCTATACGACATTATTTAAAAAAACTCTTGCTTTTCACCATAAATTTATACCGTCTATACTGTCTATATCGACTTAATTAATATTTAATTATATGTATATTAATTAATTTTAAAAAAAATATGAATGTTGTTCGGTATTTTGGTATATTTTCAAAAACGTATACGGATACCGTAAAGTGATACCGTCCCGAAATTTTCGAAATATACGGTTTTTTTTTTATAGGATATATACGGTTTTCGGTATTTCGATATTATTTCCCACCCCTGACTTTGAGTTAGTTTTCGTCTTCCTAACTGTTGATTTTCAAATACCAGATCCTGTCAACATGAGTTCTTCATGGAGCCGTGGAAAAAGGAAAGTGGGTATTCTTTTAGGAGGTATATACTTCTCAACCTTGTTATGATTGCACCAGTTTCCTGTATGTCTTAAAAAAGATACCGAGCCATAATTCCATGTTTGAATTCAGTATTTTTAACCGATCATGGCCCCCAATATCCGATCGAATTCCTTGGCCAAATCTTTGAGTAATTAATTCTATGGTTTACTGGTAGGGATTCTTGTTGGAGGCTCTTCGGTGGTCATTTCGGCTCTCGTCTTCCTCTGCATAAAGAAACGTTCCGCCTCTCTGAAGAGCATTTTAACTGCAAGGCGTTTAATTTCTGAAGCAGCAGGCAACTCCAGTGTGCCATTATATCCTTACAAGGAAATCGAAAGAGCCACAAATGGCTTTTCCGAAAATCAACAGCTTGGGACAGGCGCCTATGGAACTGTTTACGCAGGAAAACTCCACAATGATGAGTGGGTAGCGATCAAGAAATTAAGAAGTCGAGATCATGATAGTGTCGAACAAGTGATGAATGAAATCAAACTTCTATCCTATGTTAGCCATCCAAATTTAGTCCGTCTCCTAGGATGTTGCATTGAGAATGGTGAACATATTCTTGTTTACGAGTTCATGCCAAATGGTACCCTTTCCGAGCATCTGCAACGAGAGAGAGGTGCAGTTCTCCCGTGGACGACTCGGCTCACCATTGCTGCTGAAACGGCTCGTGCCATTTCTTATCTTCACTCGGCCATGAACCCTCCAATATATCACAGGGACATCAAGTCGAGTAACATATTATTAGATTTGAATTTCAACTCCAAAGTAGCTGACTTTGGTCTTTCAAGATTTGGAATGACAGACGATTCCCACATTTCAACAGCTCCACAAGGGACTCCTGGCTATGTGGATCCTCAGTATCATCAGAACTTCCATCTTTCAGACAAAAGCGACGTCTACAGCTTTGGTGTCGTTCTTGTCGAGATAATCTCAGCAATGAAGGTAGTAGACTTCTCTCGACCTCACAGCGACATTAATTTGGCTGCACTTGCAATCGACAGGATCGGGAAAGGTCGTGTTGATGAGATAATCGACCCATACCTGGAGCCAAACCGAGATGCTTGGACACTCTCATCGATACACAAGATGGGAGAACTGGCTTTTCGATGTCTTTCTTTTCATCGGGACATGAGACCGTCGATGATGGAAGTGGCAGAGGAGTTGGAACAGATTCAGCGCAGTGGTTGGGCACAGTTGGACGAGACCACATACCCGGGATCGTCCGTTGCCTCTTCTTGTTCGTCACCGTATCATGGGAGTGAGAAATCATTGAAAATAATGGCATTCAAGAAATCCGGGGTGAAAAGCAGTAGGTTGATAGTTCCCTCGAGAACAGCAGAACATGTGGAGGATTGTTCACCAGTTTCTGTGCAGGATCCTTGGCCGAGTGAACAGAGCTCACCATCGGCTAGCAGCTTATTGGCTAATGTGGTTCGGTGACTGAATACATATATATATTTGGTTTGTAGGGAAGTTTCGAATTTTTGTTCAGCTATTTATTTGGTGCTTGTAATTCAAACTAGGACTGGCAAAATTCAGAAAATTCCCGACCCTTTCCGATTCTCAACCCGTTCACGTCTCGAATTTTTTTCGTCCCGAACTTTTCCCAACCCGATTGGTCGGGATTTTTCGGGATCGGGATAACCAACTCTACCCGATGGGATTTCCAACCCGACCCAGATATATTAATAATATTTTTTAATTAAAAAAATAGATTTTTTTTATAATTTTTTGTTTTAATATTTATCTTTTATAATTATCTACCATATAATTATTTTTTAATATTTATATTTATATTTTTTAATATTAACATTGAGTTATAAATTTTTATTTTGTTTTTTTATTATTATGAATAATTATATGTTTTTATTGTATTAATCAAGTAGTTGTTTTATTTCATTTGTAATGTACTAAAAAGATGTTTTAGTTTTTAATGGTTATATACAAAGTAATTTTAATTTATTTGTAATGTACTAAGAAATTCTTTGAGTTTTTTCATAAATTTACTATTTAATAATAGGTGAATCTCATAGTAAAATTGATTTTGGTCATTAATGTGAGTGGACTAATATATCATTGGTTGTTTTTTCTATTTTTTTTTATCAAAAAGGGAAAAATGATAATTTTACATGAAAAACTTTCCCAATCTCTCCATTTCTTCCCACGTTTCTCAATCTCTCATCCATCATTTTGTTACATATTATTGCACAAATATCTTTTTAATTTAGTGTTCCTCTTAAGGCTGGCGAAATTCAGAAAATTTTCGACCCTTCCCGATTTCCAACTCGTTTTCGTCCCGAATTTTTTTCGTCCCGAACTTTTTCTGACCCGAGTGTCCCGACCCGATCAATTTTGGGATCGAGATCGGGATAGGCATCTCTACCCGACGGGATTTCCGACCTGACCCGACCCGAATATATTAATAATATTTTTTAATTAAAAAATAGAATTTTTTTTATAATTTTCTGTTTTAATATTAATCTTTTATAATTATCTACCATATAATTATTTTTTAATATTTATATTTATCTTTTTTAATATTAACATTGAGTTATAAATTTTTATTTTGTTTTTTTTATTATTATGAATAATTATATGTTTTTATTGTATTAATCAAGTAGTTGTTTTAGTTCATTTGTAATGTACTGAGAAGATGTTTTAGTTTTTAATGGTTACATACAAAAAAATTTAAATTTATTTGTAATGTACCAAGAAATTCTTTGAGTTTTTTCATAAAAATTTTTTAAAAATAAAATTCATAGAATTTTTTTTTAAAAAATATTGTTCTTGATTACCCTCTCCCGACCCGACGGGATCACGAACATTCGGGTCCCGACACATCTCGGGTGCAGGATCGGGAGAAAAAAAATCTCAATTCTTATCGGGACGAGAATCAGATAAGGGGTTATGGGACGGGTCCCGACCCGATCCCACCCCTAATTCGAAGTGCAGGGTTGCGTATATATTAATTAGTAGTGCCAGCGAGTTAATTTGAACCCAGTGATCTCTTTTGAGTATTCCCGTGTGTTCATCTTGAATCTAATATGGCATGATTTTAACATGATTTTTTATTTCCATATGAATTTGAACTGGACATCCTCAAAATTTTGTTGATGAAAAGTTTATAATATATCATGCAATTTTTATTGTATATATATTGAAACATAAATACAGAATACCTTTCTAAATTAATATTAGTTAAATTAATAACATCTCTAAAATAATATTTTTGACTTGGGTCAGTTTATTAAATCAATAATTTCGATAAATTAATAAAATAATAAATTTTCGGGAGACTCTTATAACTAAGTTGTGATTCTATTGTCGTTTGTTTTTTCTTGAAATTCAAATCTAATTTAAATGTGATTCTAATTGAATTTTTAATTTTTCTCATTGCATCCAAAAGTTCTGGTGTTCGTGATAAGTGCAATTTATTGCACTTATGTTTCTTGCATTTAACTTGGATTTGTGCTTTTTCTTGAGTGGTATTATGCGTTTTGTATCGTTTGTAGAAGACGAGGCAATGAGGAAGTGTTATGGCACATATGGAGCATAAAAGAACCGAAATGGTGGTGGAAAGTGAAATGAGAGAAAAAAAAAAAAAAAAGCTGAAGACGCGACCCGTGCAGAATTGTGGCACCCCCACGCCACCCTGGCGCTCCAGCGTCACTTGGCAGGCGCCCTGCAAAAATTTAGACACGAATCAGCGCTCTAGGCGCACCTGCGCAGCTTCGTGGCGTCGCGACCTACTTGGATGGGGTATTTTGGAAGTGTGGACTCTTAGTTTAAAAGTGGATATTAGCGTAGAGATTAGACATCTTTTATCAAGGGTTTTCTACGCATAAAAGAAGGTGGCTACAAGCGAGAAAAGATAGGAAGAACGAGTAAGGAAATTTGGAAAACAAGAGACGAAGATTGCATCAATCCGGAGACGGAGAACGCGACCTCCACTTTTTTTCTACTTCTTCTCCTTTTTAGATTCTTAATGAGATGGATTATTTTCGTAATCCCTCATCTAGATGGTCGACGTAGTGACACCGAAAACCATGTTTAGGATCTTTTGATATTGTTATCGGAATTCTTCGTTTAATTCATTTGTGTTTTTCTGAATTATTACTTTCGATTCTATTGGCCATAGGTCGATTGAATTATGTGTTTAAATCGAACAAAGTCTCTCCTCTAGAACTCTCTTATTAATTGATCACAGTTATTAACTTAGTCCTTGAATTTCTTAGCTATTTATATAATCTAGAACCTTGCAATTACCGTAGTTTTAAATAGGATTAATTCGGGTTTGTCATTATCGTTCAGTGTAATATTAATTTAAAACGACTCTAACTCTACTTTAAATAATAATTAAATAAAATACGAATTTTTCAAAAAACTTTCGTCATGACCTATTTAAATATATAACAACCCACCTGTCACATATAGCAAATTTAAAATCACAACCAAAAATACTAAACAAGATAGACCGAAAAAGAACGGGAACATAAGAAAAGGATTCGTCATACAAACAACCAAAGGTTAAATAATTTGATAATTACATACCCAATAACTTACAATAAATTCTTGCGTTTACATAATTAATCCAATCAATAAAATAATAGACTTTAAAGCATTAAAATTTGAACTACTATTGCGGAAGACTGGCATAGGTCGGAGGGACGTGTCGTCCCCGCATCGCAGTCCACTCGATAGTCTTGCCCCTCGAACTCAATGAAATACTCCTCACTTGAAAATAATAAGTGTAGTGAGTCTAAAAGACTCAGCAAGAATATGGGGGGATAACGAGTACTACGTAAATACAAGCACACGGAGATTAAAAATAGCTTGATAATAAAATACTTTGTGCACTTAATCTGAATAAAATGTACTTCTAAAATGGGAGAACATAAATATAACATATGCATGGCTAAGTCATTTATAATAAATGAAACTGCATAAACTGTATCTGAATCTGTAATTGTAACTGTGAACTTAGATCCTTGATTGTGACTCTGTGATTTCGATCATGATCATGGCTGCAGTGCACTATGCCGCAAAGAAGTCAGGATAAAATCCAACCCAATCTTGCCCTGTATTTGGTAAGGGAGGCCAAGATATCTCTCAGCCCCACACGAACAAATGCTAAGATAAGGAAACCCATAATGATTTGGTAAGGGAGGTCAAAACGTCTCCCAGCCCCACACATACACATGAATAAATGTAGTCACAACCATCTCACTTATTTCATAAAATACTTTCTTTCATACTGAATATGGACTTAGCATGCATATGTAAATATGACGTACATGTAAATATTTGACCACCGATCATGCAAATGAATCACACAAGGATGACCGGGATGGTGATTTAGGAGACAAATCAAAGGATGGGGAAACTAAACCATAATGTCGCGCTTAAGACAATATGGAGCGGTTAGCCCGTAAAATATGTAACTTGCTCGATTCTTAGTTAAAAGGGATTCCACTTGAAAGCACGACTCCACGACACTTAAAACAAAGTAGGGAATTCAACCTCTTAATTTTATTCCTAAGAAATCATTTTATAAAATTCACAATCCCAGACAGCCCCTGTTTAAATCCAAAATTTTGTACCAATCCAATCCGATGCCTAAAACTCGTCCAAATCTTAACCGAATTGATTTCCGCTTGAACCAACATTTTCCTAACATTCTAGACCAATTCCAGACCCGAGCCCTTAACATAATTCTACTTTTACCCCTACCCTAATCATAGGTTTCCGGACAGACCCAACAGTTCCAAAATTCTGCTCATGTCACCTTCCTTATACTCAACCCAAAACTTATCTATTTGTCTCTCAACTCCAAGCCACTATCCTAGTACCAACACCAACATTTAACCTCATTTCAAGCACCTACAACTCACCTCAAATCTATCTAAACTCATCTCAAAGGCAGCCCCCCAGCCACCATCAAAACCGAGCCCTCTTCTCCTCAAATTCGGATTTCCCTCAACTCCAACCTACAAGCTAACTTTAATTCATCCTAAACACTACCATGTGAACTACATTTCACTCATGGTAGCCCCTATTCCACCATCCAAATCAACACAAACAATCACACAAATTTTTGAACCAAACAATGCAATATATATATATATATATATATACATATATATATAGAGAAATTTTCAGCTGCCCAACCATGTTTTCCCACTTGGTTCGCGACCACTATATATATATATATATATATATATATATATATATATATATATTTATGGAATTTTCAAAAAACTAAGGCATCAATGCAACACCAATCAAAAGCATAATCCATTTCATTCCTCAACCAAAGAATTGTAATATCTTAAATCCTCAAGCACGTATGTATCAAAAATATGCACGGAAAAATATTCGAACAGGGCACTGCTCATTTTTGAAAATTGTGAAATGCATCAAAATCCAAACACACAACATAATAATCTACATTGGTGAGAAAGAAACCATATTATTGCCATAGCTACAAAAATCGAAGAACACAAAAGCTCAATGAACTACGACCGATTCCATTTCCTTCAAAAACAGGGCACAAACTTTTCTGAAAAGAATGAAATGCAGTTACACAATCTACACCCGACACAATACTTTGAAATGGTAAGAAAAGAACTCATATTCTTGCCTAAGCTAGAAATCGAAGAAGCAAGAGCTCGGGTGAGCTATAGCCGATCGTAGGAGCTGGAAAAATGGAGTTGAAATCGAGCTGGAAAATGGTGGAGCTCGAGCAGATTTCCTGGTGGAAAGTTTCACCGAGATGAACCCCTGATGCGGCGGCCGAAGGTTGAAAGAGAAGAGAAAGAAGTGCCGGTCGATTTCTTGAAGAAGAAGGGGAAAAAATGGAATGGGTTCTATCGGCATTCGCTTGGAGAGGGGATAAGAAATGAAATGGGCCGAGGTTGGGTTAGGGAAATTCTTTAATGGGCCGTGTAAAATGGTTAGGGTAGAATAGAAATTGGGGCGAGCGACATGAATTTTAAATGTGCAAGAAATATGATGTATAATATATAATACGTAATATTTTAAATGGTGCGAGTAAAAGTGTTAGGTCCAAATTCTTACAAATACTCAAATTTGAAAATCCAAGAATTAAACACTTTAAATATTTTGATGTCACGGCAACGAGTAAAATATTTAAATATCAAGCAGAGAGATTTAAAATAATTTAAACAAACTAGACTAACGTTTAAAATCAATTTAAATAAATACACAAGCGAAAATAAAAATCTTTATAATGATTTGGACAATTAAAAAGGATTTAAATAAATAATCTAGGCATTTAAAATAATTTAAAATAACTAATCGCTAAACTTAGGTTATTTAAAATAAATAAGTTGGACACTCAAAAATATTTAAACAAATAAACTAAACAGTTCAAAAATATTTTAAATGAATAAACTAAACAATTAAAATCATTTAAATATGCAAGCTTAAACTTTTAAAATATTAAAACAATTAAGCTACACAATAAAAATCATTTTAACAAATAAACTTAACTGTTAAAAATATTAATTAAATAGTTAGTACAATAAAAATCATTTGAATAAATGATAGAATATTTTATTAACACATAATTCACATAAAGAATTTAAATCAATTAAACCTAAAAGTAATAATCCTAATATTTATTAAATTTAATGCATGCAATTTAGTAGATTAGATTTTAGGTGCTAAAATTCATTCCCCCCTTAAATGGAATTTCGTCCACGAAATTGAAGACTTATTAACTATGTTCGAATACGTTAGACCAGATCAACACTAAATTTTCTAATTTAGCACCCACATGAGTTGGCCCAAATCAGCTTTCGCTGCGCACTCTGATGCTTATTGATATCTATATCATCAAGGATCTGACTAACTCTTATTGCAACATAAAATTTACAATTCTTACATATCTTCCCAAGTGGTCCTATCCTCAATTTACCTTCAACCTAAATTTATCAACTTTAAAAAAAAACGTCATCCTACCGCACTGATAAGTTCTGTTAGAACCTAATGGGGGGGGGGGGGGATTTAGGTTCTATTGGCAACTTTAGCAATTTAAAGCGATTATGCAAGTATACAAGCAGAAGACTTAAGCAATCAAATAATAAGTGCGGTAAATAAATGCATAATGTAAATAAAGCAGTAAAAGAGATAAGAGATGTTTATGGAAGTTCGATGATAAATCGTCTACGTCTCCCCTTCTTGGTTAAGTCGATTAACCAAGGATCCACTAGCACTTCGAACGCCTTGGCCTTGATGGCTCCAAGGATAGCCTTACAACTTGACACGATCACCGCGCCGATACAACTCAACACTCTTGGCCTTAAGGGCTCCAAGGATAGCCTCAACACAACACTTGGCTTCACACTCAAGTGCTTACAACGATAGCATAACACACTTGGCTTCACACTCAAGTGTTTACAACAATAGCACAACCAACTCACAAACTATTTTTACAAACACTCTCAAATATATCACACAAACACTTTGATAGTGAGAAATTGCTTGCAAAGGAGAGAAGAGATGAGTTAGGATGTCTCCAAATGAACTTGGATGACCTCTATTTATAGTTGGCAAAGATTTGAATCTGATTTGAGTGCTTGGAGCGTGTGTTAAGAAGTCAAGGAGAGACAAAAAGTGTTCGGCGCCGCTGCCTTCTTTTTCCAGCACTGAGCGGATTTTGTGGAAAAATCATATCTTCCAATCTAACCGTTGGATTGATCTGAAATTTGTACTGAAGCTTTAAAACATCCAGATATTCATTTTGAACGGTGCAGATTTGATTTGAACGAGGCAATCATTTCCAGTAATTTTCGGAAGTCGCTTCATCATGTTTTCGAACCTATTCTGTGCAACAAATTTGAAAAATTCATATCTCTTAATCCATCCGTTGGATTGACCTGAAATTTGGACAGAAGCTTTATAACATCATAATACTGAATCTGATGGGTGGAGATTTGATTTGGGTTTCTCAAACATTCCCAGTTATTTTCTGAAGTCGAATCTTCATGGTTTCGTTCCTTGCAGAAGTGGGTACTATGCAGCATATATGGAAAAATTCATATCTCTCATTCTAGCCGTTGGATTGCTCTCAAATTTGGACAGTACTTGTAACACTTCTTTATATAGATTATGACCGGTGCAGATCCGATTTGGAGTCATAGAAAATTTCCAGTAATTTTCGGAAGTTGCTGCTCTATACTTTGGCTTCTTCTTGTCTTTTTCTTCATATCTCTTAACAATGTTCCATCCATTCAATAAGCAATACAAGACTTTATAAATACATGTATAGCTTCAAAATAACTTCCAATAATTTATTTTTCAATAAATTTAATCTGCAAAATCTCACTTTAAATGGTTAGTAATAATTAACCGAGTTTTGTAATCATCAAAACATAATATTATGAGACTTGTTAATGCATTAAAAACATTAATCTCATAACACGAGATTTGTATGCGTTTAAGGCGTAACAATCTCCCCCTTTTTGATGATCACAAAACTTGGTTAAATAGGAGAAATAAATGTACAATATTAAATAAATAATTTAAATTTGCAAAATATAATTGCATGAATAAAACTCCCCCTAAATTAAACAATTAGTGAAGAAGAGTTTGTTTATCAAATAACCGATTTTAGTGAAGAAGAGTTTGTTTATCAAATAACCGATTTTATTCTTCATGCATTTAACCATACTAACTCTCCCCTTTAGTTAAAGTATTTAACCAAACTAATTCTCCCCCTTTTTGTGATAATCAAAAAGACTGGAAAAGTATGCAAAAACATGAGAATTGAAATATGATTTCTAAAATGCAACACATAAATTTCACATAAATAACAAAATATGAGCGTATAATATTGAATAAATACAATTAATTTGTATTATCCAAAATTAAGTTGCTCGAATTTTATATTAAGCTCCCCCTTAATATGTCATTATCTTTAGAATATGTCAACAAGTGATTACAACTCAATCATGCCAAGTTCACCACGCAAACGAATAAAAGTATTTTCATCTAGTGGTTTTGTAAAAATATCGGCAATTTGATTTGTCGTGTCAACATATTGAAGTTCAACTTCATTTCGTTCGATGTGGTCACGAATAAAATGATGACAAATGTCAATATGTTTGGTGCGCGAATGTTGAATCGGATTCTTTGTTAGACATATGGCACTAGTGTTGTCACAGAAAATAGGGATTTTTGAAAAAGAGACGCCATAGTCGAGCAATTGATGCTTCATCCAAAGAATTTGCGCACAACAACTACCAGCAGCCATATATTCAGCTTCGGTCGTTGACAACGCAACACAATTTTGTTTCTTTGAAAACCAAGAAACTAAACAGTTTCCTAAAAAGAAACAAGTTCCACTAGTGCTTTTACGGTCCACCTTATATCCACCAAAGTCGGCATCACAATATTCTTTTAAATCAAAGAAAGAATTTTTCGAATACCACAAGCCGAGATTTGGAGTATTTGAAAGATATTTGAAAATGCGTTTTAAGGCGAACAAATGTGATTCCTTTGGACATGATTGAAATCGTGCACACAAGCAAACACTAAATATAATGTCTGGTCTACTAGCAGTAGCATATAATAAGGAGCCAATCATACTACGAAAGGAAGATTGATCTACAGTTTTACCATTTTCATCCTTGTCGAGTCTGATTGCTGTGCTCATCGGTGTAGATGATGATTTTGTGTTCTCCATTCCAAACTTCTTTAGAATCTCCTTGATGTATTTGCTTTGGTTCACAAAGAACCCATCCTTGCACTGTTTGATTTGTAATCCGAGAAAATAGTTAAGTTCCCCCATCATACTCATCTCGAAGTGTTCCTGCATCAACTTAGAGAATTCTTGACAAAGAGTTTCATTAGTAGAACCAAAAATTATGTCATCAACATAAATTTGCACAATTAATAAATCATCTTTGTCATGTTTGGTAAACAAAGTAATATCAATATTTCCTCTTGAAAAATCATTTGAAATAAGAAAAGTTGATAGTTTTTCATACCAAGCTCGAGGAGCTTGTTTCAAACCATACAAAGCTTTGTTTAGTCTATACACATGATCAGGTAATAATGCATCAACAAAGCCATCAGGTTGTTCAATGTACACCTCCTCTTTCAATTCACCATTAAGAAAAGCACTTTTGACATCCATTTCAAATAACTTAAAATTTCTAGAGCAAGCAAAAGCAAGTAACATGCGAATAGATTCTAGTCTAGCAACAGGCGCATAAGTCTCATCATAATCAATGCCTTCTTCTTGACTATATCCTTTAGCTACAAGCCTAGCTTTATTTCTAGTGATAGTACCATGCTCGTCAAGTTTATTCCTAAACACCCATTTAGTTCCTATGATAGATCTATCGTGCGGCCTAGGAACAAGATTCCAAACATTATTGCGTTTAAACTCATTCAACTCATCTTGCATAGCAATAATCCAAGAATCATCTAATAAAGCATCATCAATACACTTAGGTTCAACATGCAAAACAAAAGCAAGATGATTGCAAATATTATTAAGAGAAGAACGAGTGGCTACTCCCTTCGAAGGACTTCCGATGATAAGATCCATTGGGTGATCTTTGTGAAGCGTCCAATCCTTCGAAAGTGGTGTTTCCTCAACGGAAACATTTAGATCATTTAGACTTGAGGAGGCCAACTCTTCTTCGAGTAATTCTACATCATCAATGTTAGTGCGAACAATAGTAGACATAGATTCATCAAAAATCACATGCATAGATTCTTCAACAAGTAAAGTACGTTTATTAAAAACTCTAAAAGCCTTACTTGAGGTAGAATATCCGAGAAAGATACCTTTGTCGGATTTGGCATCAAATTTGCCAAGGTTGTCCTTACCATTGTTATGTATGTAGCATTTGGAACCGAAAGCTCGAAAGTAAGAAATGTTAGGCTTTCTCCCTCTCCATAATTTATATGGAGTTTTCTTGAGAATTGGCCTTATTGATACGCGATTGATAATGTAACAGGCAGTGTTCATTGCTTCAGCCCAAAAATATTTTGGTAGAGAATGCTCACATATCATGGTCCTCGCAATCTCCACAAGTGTCCTATTTTTCCTCTCAACGACCCCGTTTTGTTGAGGAGTCCTAGGACAAGAAAAATTATGACCGATGCCTTTCTCTTCACAAAAGTTTGAAAAACTCTCATTTTGAAATTCAGTTCCGTGGTCACTACGGATCTGCTTTATTGAAAGATTTTTCTCATTCTCAACACGTTTCACAAAAGTTTTAAAATAATCAAAGACATCATTTTTGTGGGCTAAAAATAATGTCCACGTGAATCGTGAGAAATCATCCACAATGACAAATGCATAAAGCTTCCCTCCTAGGCTAGCGTTCCTCGAGGGACCACATAGATCTAGGTGAAGAAGTTCAAGGGGCATAGAAGTTGATATAAAATTTTTGCTTTTAAAAGATTCCCTTGTATGTTTGCCAAGTTGACATGCATCACAAATAGAATCTAATTTTAAATTGAGTTTTGGCATACCAACAACTAAATCAAGTTTAAAAAGTTTTTCTATGGTACTAGGACCAACATGACCTAGTCGTCTATGCCAAAGAATGTTGTCATCAACATTCAAGGATACAAGGCTTTTAATATTTGATAAAGATAAATTGTTTAAAGAAACCTTGTAAACATTTTCACTTCTATATCCTTTGAAATTTATGGATTTGTCAGTCGTGAGTGATATAGTGCAGTGTTGGGGAGTGAATTTGACTTCATAACCTCTATCGCACAATTGACTTATGCTTAGTAGATTATGCTTAAGCCCTTTCACTAGGAGTACATCATCAATCAAGCAAGATTCAGATATACCTATTGAGCCGATTCCTTCAATGATTCCTTTGCTGTTGTCTCCAAAGGTTACAGTTCCCTTCTCCTTTGGTTTTACTGATTGAAGTAGCTCTTTGTTCCCCGTCATATGTCTAGAACATCCACTGTCTAGATACCATATGCTAGGGAGAACAATTTTCCTATTTCCCTACAAGAAGAGATTTTGGTACCCTTTAGTTCTTTTGGGTCCACAGTGTTAGAAAAGAAAAATACAAAACAGATTTCCAAGAGTTCAGTCTCTCATAGCGACATCATCGCCACTTTCTAAGAGTGCTCCCAGTAGTAGGTAGGGCTATGCCTCTTTAAAAACCTATTTTCTTGGACAGAGCAGCGTTCATCAGGAAGACCAGTCGCATCAAGGCAATTTAAACCGGTCTATGATGAACTCCCTTAGATCATGATCTCATAATGTCAACTGATGAGTTGTTAAGTACTCTTAGGCCTCCATTTCATATAGCTCTTTTTATCATATTGATATTTTAAGGATCTACACTTATGTCTAGCATGTCCTATTTTACAACAGTAAGAACATGCAGGGGGTGATCTCATTTTTGCTTTAGCAATTAGACTAGTGAAATCTATAGATTTCTTACCATACCCTATTTCACCCTTATCAAAACTACATTTTTGCATGCTTAGTAAATTATTCAAGTTATTACTACTTACATTGAATTTATCAAAAGATTTCTCTAAGTGAGCTATGTCATCCTTTAATCTTAGGTTTTCATGCTCCTTAGTTTCTAATTCATGTTTGAGTTTTCTATTTTCTTTTCTAAGAGATTTAGCCATATCAAACATGTTTTTATATGCATGTAGTAGTTCGTCACAGGAAGGTACCTCATCATCGTCGTCGGAGACGATGTCATCACTTTTAGCCATGAGGCAGATGTTGGCTTCCTCCTCGTCATCGTCGCTATCGCTCCAAGTGGCTAGAAGTGCTTTCTTCTTTTCCTTGTCAACTTTCTTCTTAAGAGGACACTCATTTGCATAGTGGCCTTATTGTTGACAGTTGTAGCAAGTAACTTCCTTATCCGGCTTCTTTTGTAATTTGTTTCCTCGCATGAATCGTTTGAACTTTCTTGCGAAGAGCGCCATATCATCATCATCATCATCTTCTTTGGATTGGCTAGATAGAGCAATACCTTTTGCCTTGGTATCTTCTTTCTTTAATTCCTTCCTTGTTGATAATTCCAGCTCATGGGTTTTTAGAGTCCCATGTAGTTGATCAAGATCGTAGGATGCGGTGTCGCCTTTGTTTGACTCGATGATGGCCGTCCTCTTGGCATCCCACTCCTTGGGTAAGGCGCGTAGAGCTCTCCTCCACACTTGTTTGGTTGGATATTGTTCCCCGAGTTGGGCTAGCTCATTGATAATTTGAGTAAGCCTTCGGAACATAGTATCTACATCTTCGTTTGATTCCATCTCGAATGTTTCATATTTGAGTTGGAGTAGATCAATCTTCGTCTCTTTGACTTGATTAGTCCCTTCATAGCATATCTCCAACTTGTCCTATATCTCTTTAGCTGATGAGCACATTGAGATCCGGTTGTACTCATTCATATCTAAGGAACAATGAAGAATATTCATGACTTTAGCATTTTGAGAAATTAATCGCATGTCCTCCTTGGAAAAGTCGTCCATTCTCTTGGGAATTTTGACACCCTCAACCTCTTTAGTAGGTATGTAGGGACCTTTCACAGTAACTTTCCAAAGATCATAATCTACGGATTGGATATATAGGGACATTCGGTTTTTCCAATATCCGTAGTTTATGCCATTGAAAAGAGGAGGACGATTTGTTGATTGCCCTTGAGCATAGTCGCTCGCTAGATTTGCCATAGAGCCTTTTTGAAAATATTTTGTAAAAAGGTGGCTTTGATACCACTTGTTAGAACCTAATGGGGGGGGGGGGATTTAGGTTCTATTGGCAACTTTAGCAATTTAAAGCGATTATGCAAGTATGCAAGCGGAAGACTTAAGCAATCAAATAATAAGTGCGGTAAATAAATGCGTAATGTAAATAAAGCAGTAAAAGGGATAAGAGATGTTTATGGAAGTTTGACGATAAATCGTCTACGTCTCCCCTTCTTGGTTAAGTCGATTAACCAAGGATCCACTAGCACTTCGAACGTCTTGGCCTTAAGGGCTCCAAGGATAGCCTCAACACAACACTTGGCTTCACACTCAAGTGCTTACAACGATATCACAACACACTTGGCTTCACACTCAAGTGTTTACAACAATAGCACAACCAACTCACAAACTATTTTTACAAACACTCTCAAATATATCACACAAACACTTTGATAGTGAGAAATTGCTTGCAAAGGAGAGAAGAGATGAGTTGGGATGTCTCCAAATGAACTTGGATGGCCTCTATTTATAGTTGGCAAAGATTTGAATCTGATTTGAGTGCTTGGAGCGTGTATTAAGAAGTCAAGGAGAGAAAAAAAGTGTTCGGCGCCGCTGCCTTCTTTTTCCAGCACTGAGCGGATTTTGTGGAAAAATCATATCTTTCAATCTAACCGTTGGATTGATCTGAAATTTGAACTGAAGCTTTAAAACATCCAGATCTTCATTCTGAACGGTGCATATTTGATTTGAACGAGGCAAACATTTCCAGTAATTTTCGGAAGTCGCTTCATCATGTTTTCGAACCTATTCTGTGCAACAAATTTGAAAAATTCATATCTCTTAATCCATCTGTTGGATTGACCTGAAATTTGGACATAAGCTTTATAATCATAATACTGAATATGATCGGTGGAGATTTGATTTGGGTTTCTCAAACATTCCCAGTTATTTTCTGAAGTCGAATCTTCATGGTTTCGTTCCTTGCAGAAGTGGGTACTGTGCAGCATATATGGAAAAATTCATATCTCTCATTCTAGCCGTTGGATTGCTCTCAAATTTGGACAGTACTTGTAACACTTCTTTATCTAGATTATGACTGGTGGAGATCCGATTTGGAGTCATAGAAAATTTCCAGTAATTTTCGGAAGTTGCTGCTCCATACTTTGGCTTCTTCTTGTCTTTTTCTTCATATCTCTTAACAATGTTCCATCCATTCAATAAGCAATACAAGACTTTATAAATACATGTATAGCTTCAAAATAACTTCCAATAATTTATTTTTCAATAAATCTAATCTGCAAAATCTCACTTTAAATGGTTAGTAATAATTAACCGAGTTTTGTAATCATCAAAACATAATATTATGAGACTTGTTAATGCATTAAAAACATTAATCTCATAACACGAGATTTGTATGCGTTTAAGGCGTAACAAGTTCTACAAACTGCAAATTCTTAAATCTTTATGTCATTGCACAACCTACATTTTGCTAACCTTATATCCTACATCGGGATTTCAAGCAATAGAGCCCATATAACCAATAAATAGTTTATGTCGACCTCGACCATAACTTAAAAACTTTCTAACAACGAAGCTATGCTTAACGTCTATTTATCATTTAAACTTAAATCATATAATATACAACTCGAGCTCTTAAGAAATTCACAATTCCTCAAATTAATTAGCGACTAAACTCTAAGTTCTTCTAAATAGGACAGCTAAGGGACTATACAATTCTACCTCGTTAGGCCTCAAGATAAGATATGAACCTGACCCATTTCTATAAATAAATCTAATCTAATCCTTGATAAGAAAATATACCCATAACATGTTCGATTTCGAGATATTATCCGATAACATATAGAATCCAAATAGGTGACTAGACAGATCCCAAATATCCATTCACCAATTTATGTGTTCATCTCTAGCGTTTTTTATTCTACCGCAAGTTCAACTCTTAATTAAAATTTTTCAATAAATTTATCCACTCTTCTATCCCAAATGCAATGACTAAGAATTTCAAATTTACACCTCAATTCAAATTATACCACGAGCTATTATCCACTTGTTGGATTAGATGGTCCCTAAGTATCAAACAAATCTTACATATCGTCTGAAGACTTATCTCAAATCCCTAGTTCCTCTTGACAGCAAGTCTGAAAATCCAAAAATTTCCAAATTATTATATGTACAACCTGAATTCATATTTCAAGAACTTAGTATACAATTGGACGTACACCTCGAAGAGTTTGTAACCTGATCGAAAAGGCTTTAAAATTGATACTGCAGTACCTTAGTATTTTTCGAATAAATGAATCAACACTTATCCAGAAAAACTACCTGAATGTTCTATTAATCATTCTATTCCCATAGTTGGTTCATTAGTCATACCGGTCGACAATCACAAAGTCTTAGAATGCAAATGTAAAGTACTCAAAAGTATTCTAGGGACAACTTAATTTCCTATCTCGCAATTGTTCACCCATTCAACTTACCAAAATCATCTGTTTACTCTTAACGATTCTATTTAAAATTGAAACAACCTATTCAATTAATTTACTACCTAGCAGTCTACTCGCTAGAACCAGATATAGTTGATAGTCATCATTCCTCAGAACACAACGATAACTTAGGATTTTATTTAGCACTAAAATTAATTTCCAATGGTCTAAACACTCACTATGCGGTTACGAGTCAAATTTCTACACAAGAAGTCGAAATGATAGTTGAAACTATAATCCACCCAAGTTCCTGTCATGGTGGATCATGAAAAGAAACAAACATACAAGTAATGCTGCTGAATATGAAATAAAATAATGCAAGCATTACAAACAAATGAGCTAAAAATAAAAATCTAGATAAGTGAAAACAACTCACTCATAATTCAATTCTAGGAATGAATGAATAATAATGGAGGCTCCATGAATAATGAATAATCTCGTGATCATTCATCCATGGGTAATGAAATCATGCTAAAAAAATCCAAGAACAATTAAGAGCAATCGGTGTGACTTCGGTCGAGAGAAGTCCACACAAGTTAATAAGCAGGGAAAACAACGGTCTCAAAATAGAATCAGTTGTCAGCCACACAACATGAGTAGATTACCAAAAAGAAAAGGTGAATTTCACTAACATCAACATGTGGCTTTAGAACCACCGGAAAAATTTCAAGAAGTGTGAAACATTAACAAGATTTTACTAAGAAGTTCAACCAATGCCAAAGTGGCAGAATTCAACACTGATTAATGTCATAAGAATCCATAAATGCTCAAAGGAAGTGCAAAGAAATTTCGGATACTCAAAGGTATATGTTGCAATGGATTCAAGCACAATTGAAGGATAAGAAAATTAATGATCGGAATAATAGTTCACAAAATTGAAAGGCTTATAGTAACCGACTCACTATTTTCCAAAAATCATACTTGCCCAAATAGACAAAGAAAATTCAACTATCCATAATAATATAAAACCAAGTTCGTATCTCAAGTCTTCACATGAGTTTTATTCATATATATAACTGACTAAACTTACATATACCAATTTCTAAGCAAACTATTCACTTAGTTGTATCCGACTAAAATCCATTCATAAGATAATAGATTACAACAATGACCCAACAATTAACATCTTCTAATGCGCAAGTTTAATATTTTCCAACAAACTCCTAAAATCTCATCAAAATTGTTAACACTACCTAATAACTCAAACAACAACCATGTACTATCTAAAAATGGAAGGAATATTGATACACCAACTCCGTTTAACTTGGAACCACATACTATAAAAATAAACGGTCAAACGGTGCACTTTAAACTACTAGAAAAAATTTTTAAAAAGAAGAAGACATCAAAACATTTAAAGTAACAATTCAAATATGACTAACATATAAAATTCTTAAAACGTACAGACTTTGAGGCGAGACTTCACGAGTTTCTTGCAGCCGGCAGTAGGCACAACCCAAACCAGAACCATGCCCTGATACCAACTGAAACGACTCTAACTCTACTTTAAATAATAATTAAATAAAATACGGATTTTTCAAAAAAATTTTGACATAACCTATTTATTTATATAACAATCCACCTGTCACAGACAACAAATTTAAAATCACAACCAACAACACTAAACAAGATAAAACGAAAAAGAACGGGAAACTAAGAAAAAGATTCGTCATACAAACAACCAAAGGTTAAATAATTTGATAATTACATACCCAATAACTTACAATAAATTCTTGTGTTTACATTAATAAAATCAATAAAATAATATACTTTAAAGCATTAAAATTCGAACTACTATTGCGGAAGACTGGCATAGGCCGGAGGGATGTGTCGTGCCCACATCGCAGTCCACTCAATATCTGAATAAAATGTACTTCTAAAATGAGAGAACATGAATATAACATATGCATGGCTAAGTCATTTATAATCAATGAAACTGCATAAACTGTATCTGAATCTGTAACTGTGAACTTAGATCCTTGATTGTGATTCTGTGATTTCGATCATGATCATGGATGCAGTGCACTATGCCGCAAGGAAGTCAGGATAAAACTCAACCCAATCTTGCCCTGTATTTGGTAAGGGAGGCCAAGATATCTCTCATCCTCACACGAACACATGCTAAGGTAAGGAAACCCATAATGATTTGGTAAGGGAGGCCAAAACGTCTCCCAACCCCACACATACACATGCATAAATGTAGTCACAACCATCTCACTTCGTTCATAAAATACTTTCTTTCATACTGAATATGGACTTAGCATGCATATGTAAATATGACATTCATGTAAATATTTGACCACCGATCATGCAAATGAATCACACAAGGATGACCGGGATGGTGATTTAGGAGATAAACCAAAGGATGGGGAAACTAAACCATAATGTCGCGCTTAAGACAATTTGGAGCGGTTCTCCCGTAAAATATGTAACTTGCTCAATTCATAGTAAAAAGGGATTCCGCTTGAAAGCACGACTCCACGACACTTAGTACTAAGTAGGGAATTCAACCTTTTAATTTTATTCCTAAGAAATCATTTTATAAAATTCACAATCCCGGACAGCCCCTCTTTAAATCCAAAATTCTGTACCTATCCAATCCGATGCCTAAAACTCGTCCAAATCTTAACCGAATTGATTTCCGTTTGAACCGACATTTTTCTTACATTCTAAACCAATTCCAGACCCGATCCCTTAACATAATTCTACTTTTACCCCTCCCTTAATCATAGGTTTCCGGACAGCCCCAACAGTTCCAAAATTCTGCTCATGTCACCTTCCTAATATTCAACCCAAAACTTATCTATTTATCTCTCAACTCCAAGCCACTATCCTAGTACCAACACCAACATTTAACCTCATTTCAAGCACCTACAACTCACCTCAAATCTATCTAAACTCATCTCAAAGGCAGCCCCCCAGCCACCATCAAAACCGAGCCCTCTTCTCCTCAAATTTGGATTTCCCTCAACTCCAACCTACAAGCCAACTTCAATTCATCCTAAACACTACCATGTGAACTATATTTCACCCATGGTAACCCATATTCCACCATCCAAATCAACACAAACAATCACACAAATTTTCGAACCAAACAATGCAATAATAGTTTCTTTCAAGTGCCCACCTACTATGCCCACCAATGATGTGACACTATTCTATTGGATGTGATAAAGATTTGATGAATTGTAGGTCCAATAGAATAGTATCACATCATTGGTGAGCATGGTGGGTGGGCACTTGAAAGAAACTATATATATATATATATATATATATATATATATATATATATATATATATATATATATATATATATATTTATTTATTTATTTCTGGAATTTTCAAAAAAACTAAGACATCAATGTAAGACCAATCAAAAGCATAATCCATTTCATTCCTCAACCAAAGAATTGTAATATCTTAAATCCTCAAGCACGTATGTATCAAAAATCTGCACAGAAAAATATTCGAACATGGCACTGCTCATTTTTTAAAATTGTGAAATGCAACAAAATCCAAACACACAACATAATAATCTACATTGGTGAGAAAGGAACCACATTATTGCCTTAGCTACAAAAATCGAAGAACACAAAAGCTCAATGAACTACGGCCGATTCCATTTCCTTCGAAAACAGGGCACGAACTTTCTGAAAAAGAATGAAATGCAGTTACACAATCTACACCCGACACAATACTCTGAAATGGTAAGAAAAGAACTCATATTCTTTCCTAAGCTAGAAATCGAAGAAGCAAGAGCTCGGGTGAGCTATGGCCGATCGTAGGAGCTGGAAAAATGGAGTTGAAATCGATCTGGAAAATGGTGGAGCTCGAGCAGCTTGCCTGGTGGAAAGTTTCGCCGAGATGAACCCCTGATGCGGCGGCCGAAGGTTGAAGGAGAAGAGAAAGAAGTGCCGATCGATTTCTTGAAGAAGAAGGGGAAAAAATGGAATGGGTTCTATCGGCATTCGCTTGGAGAGGGGATAAGAAATGAAATGGGCCGAGGTTGGGTTAGGGAAATTCCTTAATGGGCCGTGTAAAATGGTTAGTGTAGAATAGAAATTGGGGTGAGCGACATGAATTTTAAATGTGCAAGAAATATGATGTATAATATATAATAGGTAATATTTTAAATGGTGCGAGTAAAAGTGTTAGGTCCAAATTCCCGCAAATACTCAAATTTAAAAATCCAAGAATTAAACACTTTAAATATTCTGATGTCACGGCAACGAGTAAAATATTTAAATATCAAGCAGAGCGATTTAAAGTAATTTAAACAAACTAGACTAACGTTTAAAAGAAATTTAAATAAATACACAAGCGAAAATAAAAATATTTAAAATGATTTGGACAACTAAAAAGGATTTAAATAAATAATCTAGGCATTTAAAATAATTTAAAATAACTAACCGCTAAACTTAGATTATTTAAAATAAATAAGTTGGACACTCAAAAATATTTAAACAAATAAGCTAAACAGTTAAAAAATCTTTTAAATGAATAAACTAAACAATTAAAATCATTTAAATATGCAAGCTTAAATTTTTAAAATATTAAAACAATTAAGTTAAAAAATAAAAATCATTTTAACAAATAAACTTAACAATTAAAAACATTAATTAAATATTTAGTACAATAAAAATCATTTGAATAAATGATAAAATATTTTATTAACACATAATTCACATAAAGAATTTAAATCAATTAGACTTAAAAGTAATAATCCTAATATTTATTAAATTTAATGCATGCGATTTAGTAGATTAGATTTTAGGTGCTACATAATTAATCAGTCTTTGAGGGAACGATACTTTACTCACACTTCATTAAAACTTGACTTCATGCGCTTGTGAGCAAAGAAAATACGTAAAAAGTTTTTGGCGCCGTTTTCGGGGTCTAAAGTGTATTTAATTTACACTGAACTGTTACTAATCAGTTTTAATTTTGATTTAGAGCAAATCTTAATTTATCTTGTTTCTTGGTTTGATCCCACTCCTTTTTGTGTATGCAATATATGCGCAAAAGCTATAACTCTGATTCACTACTCTTTGATCCAGAGATAGAGACTGTTCTCATTCTCTCTTAGGGACACTGCAAAAGCTGGCTGCAATATCTGTCTCTGGGAAGCATCACAACGTGGGAAGACATGACTTCCAAATTTCTGACAAAATACTTCCCAACAGCCAAGTCTGCTCAATTAAAAATCGAGATCACCACCTTTCGTCAACAAGACTCTGAGCAGTTATATGAGGCATGAGATTGCTATAAGGAATTGCTACGGAGATGCCCAACCCATAATTTTAAATATTGGGAGCAAATTGAGTTATTCTACAACGGGTTAAATGGGCTAACGAGAATGTCACAGATGGTGGGTTCGTTTTCTCTAAATACCCAGAAGCTGCCTATGATATGCTCGAACAAATGACCATCAAAAGCTATCAGTAGCCAAGCAAAAGACTCCAAGTGAGGAAACCTGCCGGCATCCATGAAGTGGATATGTTTACCTCACTCTCCGCTCAAATGGCGACAATATCTTCCCAAATTGCTACTTTGAACAAGGGGAATCAAGCAGCCGAATCTGCTGCAGTGGCCACCGAGATGAACTCAGTTGAGATTGAAGGGACACTGGAGCAAGCCCAATATGACAATAATAAAAATTTTGGCGGTTATAGAGGTAACCCTCTTCCCAACCATTATCATCCTGGACTGAGGAACCATGAAAACTTTTCCTACGCTAATAATAAGAACGTGTTGAATCCATCACCGGGGTTCAACTGAAACGACCACTAGCTCTACTTTAACTAATAATTAAATAAAATACGAATTTTTCAAAAAATTTTGGCATGACCTATTTGTTTATATTAAAACCCACCTATCACAGACAGCAACCTAAAAATACAATCAACAACACAGATATACAAGACTGAGAAAAATGAACGAGAATATAAAGAAAGAGATACGACATTTCAAATACCCAAATATTTAACAATTTAATATTTTCATGCCAACAACAAATCTAAAGATTATGACATTTACATTTACTCAACAAACAAAATAACTACTTCTAAACATTTAAGTTTGAATGACTTCAAAAAATACTGGCAAAGGTCGGAGGGATGTGTCGTGCCCGCATCGCAGTCTACTCGAGAGTCATGCCCCTCGAACTCAACGAAAATCTAACCTGCACTAAGCAAAGTAGTGAGCCTAAAAGCACAACAAGTATAAACCATGGAATAACGAGGGTTTAAAATACATGCGTCGTACTAAAAATAATAGTAAGTATACAGTGAACTCACACGAAAGAAACACAACTCATGCCCGAAGTAGAATCTTCACAATATGCAATGAAAACATGACATTCATGACCATTTTCTTTTTAATTATCTTGTGAATTTAGATCCTCGATTGTGACTATGATTTTTGATTGAAAAATGGCTATAGTACTATGCCGGCAAAGATATCAAGATCTCTCCCAAAACCACATTGCCCCTCTAAATTGGTAGGGATGCCGAGATTTCTCCCGATAGCGTACTACACGTCTGGTTGGTAGGGATACCGAGATTTCTTCCGACACTGTACTACACGTCTGATTTGGTAGGGGAGCTGAGATGTCTCTCAGCTGCACACTACATGTCTAATTTTTGGCAAGTGAGCCAGGGCAACCCCCGACCAAGATTTCACGTCTAAGTCACAACCAATTTTCCTCATTCAAAATTTAAATTTAATTTAACATTTTCACATTTAACTTTTCATCTTTTCACCTTCCATCTTTTCATGATTTCTACTTCGGGACTGGATAAGTGCAATTTATCGAGTGGATTTTATACATATTGTTGTTGTTTTTGTGAGATGCAAGGATTGGAAGAAAAGTAGCAACAAGAAGCAGAAAGATGAAATACGGAGCAGCAACTTCAGAAAATTACTGGGAATATTTGAGAAATCCAAATCCGATCTCCACAATTCATAATAAAGTTTAGAATTTTTGAAGCTGCTGTCAAAATTTCAGCTCGATCTGACGGTTAGATTGTGAGATATGATTTTTGGGAATATGACGGGTGACATAAATCCGAGATCCATGCGCGGGCGCCCCTATCCGGCTGCGAGCCCGCGCTGTCGCGATAATCAAATTTTTTGATTTTTCGGGAAGGAAACTTTTGGACTTTCGTGGGCTTTTATTTATTGGATTGGAAGCACATATAAAAAAGACTTGGATGCACGAAGGAGGAGCCGCACAAGAGACACAAATTTGAGAGAATAGAGAGGAGAAAAAACGGCACTCAAACAACACAACCACACACAACTACGCATTCAAGTAGGCTTGGGACACGGATTTTAGACGTGAGAGCGAACGACAAGGGATAATCGAATCACAAGACAGAGGAAATTTATTTGGGGACAGAGAATCAACTCTAATCTGTGATTTTTATTATCTGCCTTGATTTATTATGAGATTTTTGAATATGTCTATGTGTTTAATTATTTCATTATAAAATTATTTCTAGAGATTGACGGATCTTGATTTGATTTTCATGTTTTGAATATTATTTTGCCTACTATTATTTGTTCTTAACAATTTATTTGACTATTCTTGATTTGATTGCCTTTCAATTTATTGGCCATAGATTGAATGCTAAATTTATTTGAAATCTAGCACTCGGGAGAGGAGATTTTGAATGGGATCATAGGAAAACACAACCTAGGATTTTTGTAGAGTTCGGGAGGCTTACAAATTCCTTTGAGGTCATTGAAAGAGAACCATAGAACTTGATTAAATTATTTTGTTGTTTGATTTTTGATATGGATATCGAAATTGGCATTAGAATAATAACATTTACTCGGTACTCGGGAGAGACAGTAAATAACAATTAAGGGTTCTTGGCCTATAAATTGGAATATATGATATAATCAATTGATATGATTTGCATGAATGAAAATCGAGTGATATCTTGTATCTAGAACCCGTCTCAGATCGTGTACCCAAAGTCATCCTTGAAATTTTGGATTTTTTATTTTATTTAGTTTATTGAATTTTAAACTTTGATTTTCTAAACAAAGTTGAGATTATTTTAATTATATTATTTAGTGTGAATATAAATTTTCAATCCTCGTGGAAACGATAATCTACTCACATTATATTAAAACTTGACTCCGTGCACTTGCGGACACAAAATTACGCAACAGGACTAGAACATGAATAATTTAAAGCTTACTCACGCAAAGATAGGAACCTCAAATTTCAAAACATGAGCCAGAAAGATATGATGAACTTTGAATCATGGATGAATGAAGTGTTGGTGGCCACCACTAATCATATAGACATCCTTAGGATCACATAGACTTAACCCCTTAATGAGTCGATACAGTCGTTCGGCCCGTATGGCCCATAAACTAGCTCATTCTTATCCGAATAACCTCCCGTTCGAACCGACATCTCATACCCATCCTAAATCACCCCTAGGATCAGTCCTTAACCTTTAATGCAAGCCCGAGCAGCCCGTTCACTTTAGGTTCCCGGACAGTTCTTAAACTTCCCAAATAACAGCTCTAACCACACTGACTTAATTTGCCCTTTTCTTACTCAAAAATTACCCGAATTTCACCCAATTTGAACCAACACAACCCCAACATCAAACACTTTAAGTGGGATAAGGTCACCCCCTGTCCAGGTCTCTAAAACTACATATCAGAACCAATACTTAGGGACCAATCGTATAGAGAACAAAAATCTGCACTAGACCTTAAATTAAAACCTTTAAAACCCTTCGACGATTGACTATCCCACCTTACAAGCATCGTGACACCACCTAAGACTTTATTTTTGACCAGCAATGACCCTTGAATCTAGCCTCGTGCCCGAAGCTAGCTCAAGCCAAGATTTAACCCGACCTGCCTCACCCGATCAACCCAAACGCCACAACCAAATTCCTAACCTAAAATCCTCCATCTCCAGCCCTTAGCACCCATCATATCCCTAAAAATAAACATGGGCAGCCTTTAAAACCATTCATCCGAATCTTTAGAAATCAAGCCCAAACGACAAAAATTAACATGCTGAATTTTTCCGAATCAAGATTTAATCAATAAACAACACATAACTCATTTTCACTCCAAAACATATGCAATTTTCGAAACACCACATGAACCCCTACTGAAATTTTTTCTTGAATTTTTCGAATTTAAGCAAAATAATTCATGTTTCACCTCCCAAATCATCTCCAATATCAAGTTAGCATCAAAACATGTGTAAATTTTGAATTATACATACATACCTACTGAAAGTATTCAAAAATTTGAACCCTAGATCATAAAATTGGGAAAAAAAACGAAATGTGTTCAAGAGCATATCAAAAATTGTAATAGTTTGCTTCTTGGTGTTAAAGGAATGCCTTATACTTGCCTCAATCCTTAAAAATCCAAGAAAAGAAGATGGGATGGAGGCTGATTTTCGAAATCATCAGCTGCTACCCTTCCTAAGTCGAGCTCTGGTCGTGTTGGTGGATGGACGACAGCGGCACGGTGAGATTCCGGCGAGAAAAGGGCGGCCGATGGAGTCTTGCAAGAGGAGGAAGAGGGGCGTAGGGTTCTTTCTTAGGGTTAGGGATTTGGGTTTTATTTTGTGAATTTATTTAAGTGTTAGGTGTATATGTGTGTGTATGTATAGGTGTATGTATGTATAAGTATGTGTGTGTGAGATTTAAAAGTGTTACTCATATTTATAAAAGTGTCACTTACTTTGTTACAACTTTGGCCCTAATTTAACTGTACTATTAAAATACTCAAGTTTGAAAATCTCAAATTAAAATATTAATTTGAATTTTACTAGTCCGGTTTGAAAATGCTAGTTTTTTGAAAAAGTTTAAAAATAAACTCAAGGATGCGACAAAAAAAATCGATTTTTGACACTTGTAAAATCTAAAAATCAACCTTTCATTTATTTTCCTCAATTCTCAGAAATATTAACTCTTGGAATAAAATTTAAGAATTTACCATCAAAATCCACCGTCACCTCAAGCTGGAACCGGAATCCACTGAACTCAAGAGTCTCAAAAATAATTACCGTAGTAATTAAACAATTAAACATTTGAAGGAATTCAGACACTAACTTAGAAATTAAAATCAATAATTTAAATATTTTGATGCCACATCAATAAGTAAAATATTTAAATAATAAACAGAACGATTAAAATAATTTAAATAAATTAAATGATTGTTTAAAAGTCATTTAAATAAATACTCAAGCGGAATAAAAACCTTTAAAACGATTTGGACAGTTAAAAGCATTTAAATAAATAAGCTAGACATTTAAAATGATTTAAAATAACTAACCGCTAAACTTAAGTTATTTTTAAAATAAATAAGTTGGACAATCAAAAATATTTAAATAAATAAGCTAAACAATTAAAATCAATTAAATAATTATCCAATAAAATTAAGTCATTTTAAATAAATAAGCGGGACAGTTAGGATCATTTAAATGAATAAACTAAATAATTAAAATCATTTCATTAAGCAAGCTTAAACTTTTAAAATATTTAAAACAATTAAGTTGCACAATAAAAATAATTTGAATAAATAATTAATATTTTATTAACAAATAATTCAGATAAGGAATTTTATATAGATTAAACTTAAAAATAATAATCATAATATTTATTTAATTTAATGCATGTGATTTAGTATATTGAATTTTTAGGTGCTACAATTTCTTCCCCCTTAAATGAAATTTCGTCCTCGAAATTTAAAACTTACAAGTTCCCCCTTATAAATAATTTATGCCAATCTCACCCATAAATTAAAAGCTTTCTCACAACGAGACTATGCTTAATGTCTATTTACCGATTAAGTTTAACACATATAAAATAGAACTCGAGCTCCTGAGAAGTCAACAAGTACCCAGAACACTAAACAACCAAACACTCAGCTTTCCTAAATAAGATAACTTTAATAAAAGAGTTTTTCTCGAAATTTTCATGAAGTGTAGTTCAAAAATTTTCTACATCATTATTAGTAGTCAAAACTCCGTCACAAATAATTGAAAGATATGCTTAAAAGTTTTAAATAACTAAATTATGCACACCCGCTATTAAATAAATGCTTTCGGAGATTATATTTCGTTGCCAAAACATTTTCTTAAAATTTTTCTCACAAGTCGGCGCATGCCTTAAAAATATTTTTGCATGCAAACAAATAATTTCAGGCATCATTTTAGAAATGATAAATTTCAATGAAAGTTGTTGACCGCAAAATTTCTAAAAATCCTTAATTAACTCACTAGACTTGTTCAAGCTTCTAAAATCATTTAAACTCTCTTCCAAAAATTCTTATGTCCGACCCTTATCAAAAACCCCTTTGCGATTCCCAAACTCTAACTCATACCCAAGGATCAAATTTCAGATCTTAGACTTGACAATGACAACAACTTAGATAGCCGATACAACAACTTACATCAACTTACTGAAACTAGCCTAACTGCATCTCTCAACCATGTAGTAGAAACTTAAAGAACCAAAAACTGGAACGTTTGATAGCCACTATAAAAAGCCACGACAAACTAGGAATTTTGACATCAACAATTTCTTAGTGACAACAGCCTAGCAGAACCGATTGACAATTTTCTATACTGTCCATAGCAAGAGCCCACTTCTCAAATAATACCTATCACACTAGCATGCATCTTAAACACTAAAGTCAAGTCCTGGCTACACTACCGACTCAAAACAGAACCCAATTTAGAAGCAACATAAAAACAAGTGAAAGAATCCAAAGATGGTACCAAGTTTTCTTAATCTAGCCGTTTGTTCAACTCGGCCTCTATACTCTTATCTACTCAGCTCAATGCTTCTCCAACATTCTAGCTTACGTCTCAAATCACCACACTTAATTCTTGATCGCTCACAACTATACCACCAGTCCCTAACAATGAATGAACACAGCCACAAGTTACAACCAATCAACCCGAATCCTCCATCGCTCATCTCCTAGACAAAAGAACTCATTCACAAGAGTCCAAAACATAACTTAAAATACTCCCAACACCACAACAACAACCATCGAAATAAGATCAAGCTCGAAAAAAAATCCGTTGGCGAGAGACAGTTCAAAGAAAATGGGAATAAAAAATATTAAGAAAACGTTTAAACATCATTTAAAACTTGATTTTTTTTCATACACGCAAATAATAAATACCAAAGCTAGGACCTTCTGATGTAGTACAGAAAGGTAGGAACATGCATTTTTAAATAGGTTTTGAAGCTATCAATTAGAGCTATAATTGCATTCTAAACCCTTCACTTAATTTAATTCTAGCGCGCAACATTCCTCAATTCGATGGTAACACAAAAATTGCGATGATACTTTAAGTCCATCCCAAGTCCTTGCACGAGTTTCGATTCATTAACTTAACTGACAAAACATACGTCTATCAATTTCTAAACAAGCTATTCACTTAGTTGTATCCGACTAAAATCCATTAATAAGAGAATAAATTACAACAATGAAACCACAATTAATATCTCATAATGCACAAGTTAATATTCTTCGACAAACACCTACCTTCTCACCAAAATTGCTAACGCCACTTAGTATCTCAAATAAATTTCACGTACTATCTAAGACTGGAAGGAATATTGGTACACCAACTCCACTTAACTTGAATTCACATGCTTTTTAAAGACATTTAAATAGTACACTTTAAACTACTTAAAAATTTTAAACAAAAACAAACATTGAAATACACATTTAAATAATTTAAACATCTTATAACTTTGAAAATATTTTAAAATTTATGATATCAAAACATTTAAAGTAATAATTCAAATACGGCTAACATATAAATTCGATAAAACTTACAGACTTTGAGGCGAAACTTCTCGAGCTTCTTGCAAACGGCAGTAGGCACAATCCCAAACAAAGACCATACTCTGATACCAACTGAAACGACTCTAATTTCTAATATTAAATAGACATTAAAATAATGCGGAATTTTCAAAAATTTTGGCATAACCTATTTAAAACATTCGAGATCCACCTGTCAAAACATCACCACAAAAAAACTGAACTAAACGTGGCAAAAATCTAAACTAGGGAAACGAGAAAGGAACTAAAATGAAATAGTTCAAAGTTTGCGAATACCGAAAGTTTAACAGTCATATATTTAACATGCCAACAAAACTAACCACAGGAAAAACACGTACTGCAACTAACTCTGAAATTAAAACGTAATACTGTTTAGTTCTTTATTACAAATAACTAATGCGGAAAAGGAAGCATCGGTCGAAGGGTAGTGCAATGCCAAATGTCGTCAGCCCAAGAAATCCTGCTCCTCAACACTAACATAAACCTCACCTGCACCAAGCAAATGTAGTGAGCCTAAAGACTCAACAAGTATAAAGCTTTTAATAACGAAGGATACATAATACATGAACAAGCCCTTTAAAATATCTGTACTCAAAATACTTTGAAACTTTTCTTTAAACAACCAACTCAAACGGAAATAAACTTAACTTATAAAAGATTGCATGCATAATTGAAACTAAATTTGAACTGAAAACTTAAAACTTTAACTGAAACTCATGCTCGAAACTTTAACTGAAACTCATGCATAACTGAAACTCATTCTTGAAACTTTAACTGATCTTTAACTTTAACTTTTCTGTGAATTTAGATCCTCGAAACTGACTAGTGGTTCGACTGATCAATCTATAGCTATAGTACTATGCTGGCAAGAAAACCAACATTTCTCCCGGTCCGACATTGCCCCTCTGTTGGTAAGGGAAGCCACTAGTCAGTTTCGAGGATCTAATACCCGTCTATTGGTAAAGGAAGCCAAGATTTCTCCCGGCCTGTCCATACCCGTCTGTTGGTAAAGGAAGCCAAGATTTCTCTCGACCCGTCCATACTCGTCTATTGGTAAGGGAAGCCAAGATTTCTCCCGATCCGTCCATACCCGTCTGTTGGTAAGGAAAGCCAAGACGTCTCTCAGCCCGTCCATACCCGTCTGTTGTCACAATGAGCTCTCCTCATTCAAAACTTTTTCTTTCACAACTTGCGTAAAACTTAACTCTTGAAAAAAGAACTTCATTGAAAATGACTCACTTAAATACTCGAATTTAAACAAGAAAAACAAGATTTTGATCAAGAAAATGCGATGGTTAAGTGGCTGCCCCAAGCTAAGCTAAACTATCTACAACTCCCCTTTCTTCTCAAACAAGGCTTATTATGAGTGTTCAACCCGTAAGATCTCTAACTCGACCTTTCCTTAACTGAAATGACTTTCGCTTGAACCGACATCTTCTACCTTTCCTAGACTAACTAAGGACACCATCCACTAAAACTCGTGCATGACTGAACATTCTACGCCTCAAAGTTTATGGACAGCAGCTTCACCCAAACAACAATCTACGCCACTTCCATTCGGTAGACTAAAACCCAACAAATTCTCAACCGAATTGACTTCTACTTGAACCAACCTATTCCTAAAACTCTTGACCACTTCCAGAACCAACCCCTTAACCAAATCTTGAGTCTAAGCTCGGTCTAGACATCAACTTCCCAATAGCTACAATCACCAACAAAAATCTGCACACCTTCCTACTACTTAACCCCTTCGAACCCTTCACCAATCAATTCCCCCAACTTCCAGCCTACATTCTAACACTATCACAATCCCTTAGACCACGCCGAAACCCCGAACCAAGTCCTCCCCACCGAACCTAGCTCAAAAATCCAGCTCTTGTCCGACACACACACCCTCCCTACTCTCTAAACCCACAGCCACACTACCACCACCGGACAGCCCACTTCTCCAGCCTTCGAGCCACTTAAAACCTCACTCAAGACACCATTAAAACTCCCAACACCTATCCTAGGCAGCCCCTTAAACATCCATTCAACAAAATTTCAGGAATGAGCTTAACAACACTTACAAAAATCTGGAAAATTTGAAATCCATTGCAATCCTTCAAAGGTTCAATTAAAACACATAAAATAGCTCATTTCAACACCAAATAAATGCATAAATCTCGAAATAGAGCAAGAAAACCTAATAATTTTTGCCATAAATTTGAAACCCTAGCTGAAAATTTAAAGAAAAACCAAAATGGAAGCAAGAACAAGCCATACAACATAATATATTTTCTTGGTGGCCAATAGGATGATTTGTACTTGCTTTAGGTCCAAGAAATACCAAGGAAAAGAGGCTGGAATTTGAGTGAAAGGGTTCCCTAACACCCAAGACGTGATCCTTGGGCGGTGGAGGGAGCACGGCGGCGGCGGCGGCGGCATGAGTTGGTGGAGGAGGGTGGCGCCGAGTGAGAGAGGGAAATGCGGGTGTGGGGCGGCGGCTAGGGTTGTGGGAGGGGGGGGAGAAGGGCCTTTTATTTTTTATTTTTGGTTTAATTGTGTAGATACATGTTTGTGTATAGGTGCATGTATATGTGTGTGTAATAGTAGTTGTCATCTATATTATATATAAAAGTGGAGTTTTTACTATACATAGTAAAATCCCGCCAAAAAACTTAGGTTAAAAATGGTAATAATTTCTATTTACATAATTTGATTAAATGTATAATAAACATATGTAATTTTTAATTTACTATATATACATAACACGTGTAATTTGTACACTAAATAAATTTCAAATTTTGAAACGTTATTGAATAAGATTTTCATAATTTGATTAAATGTATGCTAATAAAAATAGATAATAACTATGTTAAAAAAATAGATAATAACTAATTTCACATATATATAATAATATATCAATTTTTAGTTCAAAATTTGATTCTTTGTCATCACTTTATTTAATTACAATTAATTGTTAAAGTCCATATACATTTGAAAATATTGTATAAAACTCTTCGTACATAATAATAATAATAATAATAATAATAATAATAATAATATATATATATATAGCAATGTACCAATATCATCAGTTTTAAATTTATTCATATCACAAATTCGAATTTGATAATATATATTTATCTAATATTATTTTTTATGACAATATATTTTATTTTATTTTATTAGGAAAGTGCACATAAGAAATTATAAATTCTAAAACTTCACAAGCATATAACATTTTCATGCACGACTAAAATTAAAAATATTAATTAATAATTAATAACATTGAAAACACTATATAAATGTAAAAAAAAATTATACGTGATAATTTGCAAACCAATTTGGCAAGAAAAATATTAATAAAAAATAATAACATTGAAAACACCATATAAATGTTAAAAAAAATTATACGTGATAATATGCAAACCAATTTGACAAGAAATTTGACATAGCCTTTGTATTCTAAATTAAAACCCATCAATAAAGATTCAAAAAATCAATCTTCCTAAATTTTTGATTTAATTTAAAATTCAACATTTATTCACATTTTAGTTTCAATCAAAATAAAATACGGAAAAATCTGACACATTCTATAATTAGATTAAAGAAACAAGTAACTTGAAATATGTTTTGAAGAAATTAAAGATTCCATATCAATTAAAAATTCAATCAATATAATTCCTAAAATATAGAGCATATTAAATTAAATCACTCCTCTAAAATTCAAATACGGGCAAATAAATATAACACATTCCATAATATATTAAAAAACATGTAATTTGAAAATTCATAATAAAATTGTAATATATTAAAATCAATCAATCAAATTTTCGAATATATTTGCTTTTTTATATACAGTATTGTTAGGAATTCAAGATCTAAGTTTCGGTGTTTGAAAACTTACCTAAGTCATCAATTGAAGAAGCAGAGGCAGAAGAAGCAAAAGGCAGATCAATTGAAGAAGCAGAAGCATAAGAAGCAAGGATCAGATCAATTGAAGATCTCAACAATCAAGGAGCTTTTGTGCTAAAAGACAAAAGACATTAAATGAAGATTTGAACGTTGTCAACAAAGAACCAGAAAGTCAAGATCTGAGAGCAATTTAAGGATACTTGTTGGACACCTTAACAGATACTTTCTGGAGGCTATAAATACAAGAGACAAGCAAGAAAAGAAGGAGAGAGCTACAGAAAGAGAAGAGAATACACGATCAGAAAGTTAAGAGCTTCAAAGAGCAATCAGATCAGATTAATCAAACACACACTTAGCATCATATCAGATCAAGTGAGGATCATTTGTGTTGAGTTTACCGAGTTGTAAGATTATATCAAATCAATTGAGTGCTGTAAAACACTACCTTTGTAACAAGAAACAGCCAAGGGCTGTGTTCTTGAGTGTCTAGGAGTTCTGATATAGGTAGAGGTGTAAGTACAATCTTGGATCGGATCTGTGCAAATTGCTTGTATAAGATCAAAGTTTTCTAGATGAGAGTGAATCCTTCCGAGGTGGAAGAAGGGGTGACGTAGAAGATTGAGCTCCGAACATCCAGAAACAAGTCTTTGTGTTATTTCTTATCTGTCAAACACATTCACTCACCTCACGAATTCAACCAAGCCATTTGATCTGTGTTCGATCTGTTAGTCAATCTCTTCCGCACTGATTGATTAACATAGACACACGAGAAAGACAAGAGTTCATTTACTAACTCATCTGAACTCCATATACAGTTGAGAAAGATATTTTCGATCCTATCAAGTGGTATCAGAGAGAGGTACCTTCTCGTCTCTGAACATATTCAAATGGCTGCATTCAGTGAGATCATTAAAAGCTTCTGGTACACCACCATGGACAACTGCACTGCCAAAACTATTGAGACATGCTCCACTGTTAAGAATCTTTGGCAACAGTTGATCAAATTTGAAAATAATGAGGAGTTTGAGCAGATCAAGTGTCCACTAATTGAAGATCTCAAAGAATCCTGCTGCTCAGATAGTTCCAGATCAAATGATGAAGACAGCACAAGTCAACCAATCCATCCATCTGACTTACAAGAAAGTTGCTCAATTGAACCAATCGCTTTTATTGAGGAATCTTGCCATTCAGTTAGCTTATCAAGCTCTGATGATTATGAAGATAGCTGCCTCATGGCCAAAAGTGACCAACCATCTATCAGCAATCAATCATCAGATCAACTCTTCACCAGTGAACAGGTATTTGATTTCAACTCATATGAATTTACACGAGAAGATTTAGCAAATGCATTACATGACATGAGTAATGAGTATCAACGACTGTGCTTAGCATTTGAGGAAGTTAAGGCCAAGCAAAATGATCTGTCGGACTGCTCAACTGAACCCAATTGGGAAACATCAGTTGAGAAAATCAGTCTAGAAGCAGAAATTGCCAAGCTTAAGACTGAAAATGATAAGCTACGAGTGGAAAGTCAGCAGTTAAGATCAGAAAATTTAAGACTGACTGAGCTGACCACCACTTGGAATAAGTCATCAGCATTTTTAACTGAGATGCAAGAGTCACAAAAATCTTTTGGAGATAAGACTGGTCTCGGATTTAGTGACAAGGACTGCAAACAAGCTGAGCCAAGTACTCAATCCTGTCTGGACAAGAACACTTCAAATTATGTGAAATTTGTCAAGTCCAGCACGATATATGAAAATATAGAACCTGATAATCATGTCAGTTCACCTATATCTCAACCAAAAACTCTTTACAATCGAGGTTTGAAATATGTGGAACCAGAGAGTTCTAACTCAAGATGGATCAAAAAAAGACTAGTTTGGTCTGGATATGGTCAAGCAAGACAAGACTCTATGAAGGTACAACATAGAACACCTTATTTCAAAAATAGATCCGTTCAAAAGATATATTGGAGGCCTAACTTGTACAATCAATCTAGACAGACATATCCAATGCACAAACGACACAATGCATATCATATTTATCATTTACATACATATCACCAGCACACACGACACAATATACAAACTTTATGGGACACTTTCAATGATCTACCTGTTAGATTAATCAAAGCTTGGGTTCCTAAAGGACTAATCCATCGAGGACCCACATAAGATATGGGTACCATAGCATATTTTTATTTGTATTTGCAGGTGACAAGTAATGAGAAGAATTGAGAAAGGAATTATAGTACAACAAATATCAAAAAATTACAGAGGATGTTAGAGGCAACTACATCCAATCTTCACCGTTCATAATGAATCTTAAGATGTTTTAAAGCTGCTGTCAAAATTTTAGCTTGATCCAACGGCTAGATTGTTAGATATGAGTTTTTGAAAATTTTCGCTCAGCAGGACAAGAAAGTAGCGCCCCTTGCTAGCGCGATAGCGCACCTGGATAGTGCGATAGCGCCCCTCAATAGCGCAATAGCGCTACTAGAGCCCCTTAGAAGCGCGATAGCGCTGCTAGCACTCCTTGGAAGCGCGATAGCGCTTCAGTAGCGCTCCTCCAAAGCGCGATAGCGCTGTTGCTATGAAGAGCATGCGAGCCCGCACCAATCTTGGAGACTAGATGAAGAATTGTGAAAAATAATAGCTCGATGGGATTTCATCTACATATAAAAGAGATTTTGAAGATCACAAGAACACACCACACAACACAATATATGGAGAGAAATGCAACAGATTGAGGGGGAATGAAGATTCTCTCTGGAATCTTAATTAAAGAAGAAAGCAGATTAATCGAGAAGAAGAATAGAAGAACTGAGCAAAGGAGATCAATTGATAATTTTTGACAGCTTGCAGCGACTTTGGGAAAAATGACATAACTCCTTGCTCGAGTGTCTAAACGACAAACCGCTTTTTGGGTTGCAAACTAGACTCACAGAGGATCGCAGCGGTATAAAATTTGCAGCCTGGTCATGCGCCAAAAAATGCAGTTTATTCTTTGAAGACAGACCATGTGCGCTGCGGCAGAACTGGACATGGACAAAAAGTTGGGGTTTTTGTCAAAAAGTTCAAGGACGTTGCACTCATCAACAAAAGGGACTTATTATCTCAAAACACAGCCATACACCATCAAGAAAACTCGAGAGTAGATCAAAGTTGGAAATGTTTGAGCTGGAAATCAAGTTTCTCAAACTAGCGCAGTTCAGTAAAAAATTGATCATATCTCATAGCTCGGTGATCCAAATGACTTGAGGCCAAAACGATTGGAAATATTACTCAAATATCTAGAAGTCATATCTCAGGCCAGATGAGTTAATTCGGACGTTATCAAGGCGAAAAGTTGGTCGCAACATCGATCTGGATGCAAACCAGATCAAAGTTACAACAACCAGATCAAACAGACCAGCTCTGGTATTTTGGCCATAACTTACAGCTCGCTTATCCAAACGGGATGATTCAGTATGAGTTACGAAGCTAAGACAATGATCTACAAATCATCTTTAAGAAGTTAAATCTGAATCGGAGTGTAAGAAGCAGATAAAGCATGATGAAGTTTCGAGATCTGAACAAAAATTCTGCAGAACAGAATTTCTGAAACAGATTAGTATTTCGAGTATATCTCTCACATACAAACTTGAAATCGAGCGATTCTTGATTCCATGGAAAGCCAAGAGAAAGAGCTAAAACTTTTATGTTTATCATTTTGCCCAGAAATCAGTGAATCAAGAGCTATAAGCAAGTGAAAAGATCAGATCGAATCATAAACGAACCAGATCAACTTGGCAGTAACATATCAACTCGAAGATACAAAGCAAGAGATAAGATCAATCCAGATAAGTTGGAGCAGATCAGATCAGACGAATTAAACCAGACCAAATCAAAGATCAACCAGACAAGATCAAAATTTGATAAGAACAAATCAGCTGATCTCCAGAAACAAAGGACCAGTTCAATATCACCAGAAAAGATCAATCAACCAGATCAATCAATTCATCCAAATGAACACTTCATTTGAAATTACCTTTTAAGGGGGAACAAATTCAAAGAAAGTAAGAGCAGATCAAAGAACGACTAAAAAGAAAAAGATCATCAGTTGATGCGATTGTCAAAAAGAGGGAAAATGACAGATAAATTGCTTACTTTTATCAAACACCAAAAAGGAGAAATTGTTAGGAATTCAAGATCTAAGTTTCGGAGTTTGAAAACTTACCTAAGTCATCAATTGAAGAAGCAGAGGCAGAAGAAGCAAAAGGCAGATCAATTGAAGAAGCAGAAGCAGAAGAAGCAAGGATCAGATCAATTGAAGATCTCAACAATCAAGGAGCTTTTGTGCTAAAAGACAAAAGACATTAAATGAAGATTTGAACGTTGCCAACAAAGAACCAGAAAGTCAAGATCTGAGAGCAATTTAAGGATACTTGTTGGATACCTTAACAGATACTTTCTGGAGGCTATAAATACAAGAGACAAGCAAGAAAAGAAGGAGAGAGCTACAGAAAGAGAAGAGAATACACGATCAGAAAGTTAAGAGCTTCAAAGAGCAATCAGATCAGATTAATCAAACACACACTTAGCATCATATCAGATCAAGTGAGGATCATTTGTGTTGAGTTTACCGAGTTGTAAGATTATATCAAATCAGTTGAGTGTTCTGTAAAATACTACCTTTGTAACAAGAAACAGTCAAGGGTTGTGTTCTTGAGTGTCTAGGAGTTCTGAGATAGGTAGAGGTGTAAGTCCAATCTTGGATCGAATCTGTGCAAATTGCTTGTATAAGATCAATGTTTTCTAGAAGAGAGTGAATCCTTCCGAGGTGGAAGAAGGGGTGACGTAGGAGATTGAGCTCCGAACATCCAGAAACAAGTTTTGTATTATTTCTTATCTGTCAAACACATTTACTCACCTCACGAATTCAACCAAGCCATTTGATCTGTGTTCGATCTGTTAGTCAATCTCTTCCGCACTGATTGATTAACATAGACACACGAGAAAGACAAGAGTTCATTTACTAACTCATCTGAACTCCATATACAGTTGAGAAAGATATTTTCGATCCTATCAAGTATCAATTAAAGATTCAACAAATCAATCAACAAAATTCCTAAAATATGAAGCATATTAAATCAAACCATTCCTCTATCTGCCAGAAAAAATCACAAACCCAATCTCATAGCCGAGGAATTGACAACCCTATCTCAAATCCAAACAAATATTTTCAAAATCCAATTACCACGTACTCACATAAAAAAAAATTTCAAGATCGGCCCTAATGCTGCAACAATGAAAGAGCAAATATTCTAACATAACAAATACTGCAGAATTTCGAATGCACCAAACAATAATGAAGCGACTGACAGAATCTACAGTTATAGGCCCAAAAGACAGAAAAATATCATTCAAACAAAATGTAATTCTTCTACTTATACTTTTGATTTAACTTTTGTGATTGAGTTGGTAGCTATGCATATCTTATAATGTATCTTTGAAATACATGATTTGAAAATTGTCTTTACCGTTTTTATTTACATGTAATTCTGTAATTTAACCCCTTTTGGTGGTATGCATATGAATTAATTGATATAGTTATATAAACATTTGCTTAAGATGATATTTCGATGGTTATCAATAAATTTCAAATAAAAATGCATTATCTACTATAGACAACTTAACTTTGAAAAGATATTAGTAGTACTTCATACTATATTGATAATCTGCAAATAAACAAAACATTGTTGAATAAATATTATACTTGTGTAGATTATGATATTAACTTATCTAAATTAAAATTTCAACATAGAAGGATATTTAAAACAACATATGATTTTAAGTACATGCATATATCGAATTCATCTATTAGTACATCCACATAATAATTACCCATAATCATTTATAATTGCATGCAACATTTCAAAGTGTTTATACATTATTTAAATCTGGATTTAACATACATATCAGGATTTAAATAAACATTAGGAATTATTAACAGGGAATTATTTGTTTTACGGAAAAATTTAAGAGTGAAACTTATTTTTGTTTCAGAATATTAAAAAATGATAGATAATCTTCCAATAACAAAATATTTTTTCCGTTTGGAAGATTGTACAAAAAAAACGTAAATATTGATCATACAAAATGATCTATGAAATATGTTCAGAGAATATGTATTCATCGGTGGAAACATGGAATTTGTTTCAAAATACCAAAAAATTATAATCCGAAATGAAATAGATTTTATATCATGGATCTTTAAGAATATTTAGTCATCGAAAATTTAAATTTTTTTATTTCAGAACAACGAAGCAGATTTGTACCAGCGAATATACATAGATCATTCTCTTGGTCTAACTTGAAGGTTGGAACTTCGGTTATGTTGTTGTGGCACATAGATCATTCTCTTGATTTATGCAGTGGCACTAGATTGATATTGACGAGGCTCGGAAACCATGTTTTGGAAGGACAAATTCTGATTGGAAGTAATGCGGATCACAAATTGCTTATTCCAAGAATGTCTTTGACACCTTCTGATCCAATACTTCCTTTTAAATTTCAAAGAAGATAGTATCCTTTGATTGTATCATATGCAATGACAATCAACTAAAGTCAGGGTCAATCATTGTCTCATGTAGGACTTTTTTTTGAGAAATCTCATGTTTAGTCATGATCAGTTGTATGTCGATGTATCTAGAGTTACCAATTCTAAGAGTCTCAAAATCTTGATATGTGATGGCAAGACCAACCAGAAAAATTCAACAACAAGCGTTATTTTTAAGGAAGTTTTTCAAAATTTATAAGATAATTTGTTTGTTTTCTAACTGTATGATATATAATACATTTAGCTAATTTGAATTTCAACTATTTGTTCAAATGTTCTTTTTTACTATTTTTTTTATCATTAATTGTATAAAATAACATCACGTACAACACACACGATATCTGTTTTATTTAAAGATTGTCTTTTATAGTTTTTAAATTTTTTTTTCAGTAAAATTAAATTTGTTTATTAAGAGTGAAAATTTTTCACATCATCCACCAATTTAATCATACTACACGCGAGATATAATTCGTGCATCGCACGGGTGGAATACTATTTTTACAAAATACTACAGTTGCTATAGGCTAACTACACCACACACACTACATTTATTAAAAATAATTTTCTTTGAAGTTTTCAAGTTGAATGGAATTAAATAACTTCCGTCCGGATTTTAAAATACTAATTTTGGAAGGTAATTAAATAAACTTTATAATATTTTTAAAATAAATAATACTACTAAAAAATCCTTAAAATGAAGCTTTACTTACTTTCCTCAATTTTTAAGGATTAAAAATAAATTTTCGATACTCAAAAATCCTTAAAATGATCATTTAATAAACCTCCTCTAGATTACTACATAAATCTAAAAAATGATTTATAACTCACGACTCCGCTTTCGTCCGCCGGTCCTGAAATAACAGAAACTCAAGAATTCTTTTAAATCAATACTTTAATATTTTGATTTTACAATGATAAAATAAACATTTAAATAATAAATGGATTGATTAAAATAATTTAAATAAAATATATGAACATTTAAAAGACATTTGAATAAATACACAAGCGGGATTAAAAATCTTTAAAATAAATTGGACAATCAAAAGCATTTAAATAATTAATCTAGACAGTTAAAATCATTTAAATAACTAACCGATAAACTTAAATCATTTTAAATAAATAAGCTGAACAATTAAAATCATTTAAGTAAGAAAGCTTAAACCTTTAAAATCATTAAACAAGTACGTTGTATAATAAAACCATTTAAATAAATAATTAACATTTTGTTAACACATAATTCGAATAAAAAATTTAAATCAATTAAACTTAAAATAATAATCATACAATTTATTTAATTTTATGCATGCGATTTCGTAGATTAGATTTTAGGCGCTACAAAATAAGAGCATAATCTACAAATTCAACCACCACTAACCTTACCTTTTAAAGATTGGAATAGTAGTGACAATCGAATACGAACTCTACCCTCTTTTCTCACTCCAGAAACGCCTCATGATCAAATTTTCCATGAAACGCAAGAATCTTCATTTTAATACTACTAATATTTTCATTTTCTCTACCCCGATCAGTAAATCTCCCACGCACCGCTTCTTTCCTAACTCTACCAAACCCTTGGTGGCTCCTTTACCTCTCCCAATTCTCATTAAAACTCTCATCATCTCCACCAAAGTCATTGTGGCGCCTAAAATCTAATCTACTAAATCACATGCATTAAATTTAACAAATATTAGGATTATTACTTTTAGGTTTAATTTATTTAAATTCTTTATGTGAATTATGTGTTAATAAAATATTTTATTATTTATTCAAATGATTTTTATTGTACTAACTATTTAACTAATGTTTTTAATTGTTTAAGTTTATTTGTCAAAATGATTTTTATTGTGCAACTTAATTGTTTTAATATTTTAAAATTTTAAGCTTGCATATTTAAATGATTTTAATTGTTTAGTTTATTCATTTAAATGATCTGAACTGGTCTGTTTACTTATTTAAAATTTATTGAGCTTATTTGATAGTTATTTAAATGATTTTTAATTGCTCAACTTATTTATTTAAACTAATTTAAGTTTATGAGTTAGTTATTTTAAATTATTTTAAAAGTTTAGCTTATTTATTTAAATTCCTTTTATTGTCAAAATTATTTTAAAGGTTTTTATTTCCACTTGTTTATTTATTTAACTTGCTTTTAAACATTTGTCTAGTTTGTTTAAAATTATTTTAATCGATCTGCTTGCTATTTAAATATTTTACTCGTTGTCGTGACATCAGAATATTTAAGGAGTTTAATTCTTGGATTTTCAAGCTTGTGCATTTTATAAGTGCAATTAAATTTTACACCCAAAGTTGCTAATTGGAGTACCACTTTTAAAAAGTGTGTACCACTTTTCCCACACATACACACTCAACTTTACTTCCTAGCCCCCAATCTACACACACAACTCATGCCCAAGAACACACACACAACTCACGTTGTTCTCTCATTTTCCCTCTTCTATGCGATCGATTCATCCCTTTCTCCAAGAAATCGATCGGTTCTTCTCCATATATGGAATTTCCGGCCGCCGCCGACAGCCACCACCACCATGGCCGACCAGAAACTCGCCCTTGGGAGTTTTCGCAGCTGCTGGCCGAGCTGTTCTTGTTTTTCCTTGGCTCGATTCAGCCATGCTCGAGCTCCTCATTTCTGTTTTTCTCGGTTTTAGGCAAGAATATGGTTCCCTCTTTGCACATTATAGATTAGACATTGTGTGGCTTACTCTTTCTTGGAAATTTTCGAAGTGTATATGCATATATATGAAAATGCCCTGCTTGAGTTATTGTTTTTTTTTGTCAGCCGAGATTTTTATGATTTTTGAGAAATTGTGTTATTTGATGGATTATGGTATATGAATGGATTTGAAATGCAAATTCTTGGATTGCCATGCCACATTGAAAATTATAGATTTTCATGCCTTACGTTTTATTTTCAAAATTTTGACACTTTACTCATGGCATGGTTTCGAATTTGAGGTGTTTTAATTGTGTTGATTTGGATGGTGATTGAGGAGCTACCATGGGTTATATGTATTTCACATGGTAGCTACTAGGATGGTTTGAAGTCGGCTTGTAGGTTGGTTGGAGGTGCATTAGAATTTGAGGATTTGGGGCTCGGTTATGATAGTGTTTGAGGGGCTGCCTTCGAGCTGGATTTAAGGTGTTTCAAGTTGCGTTTTTGGGGCTGGAAATGAGATAGAATGTTGGTCTCGGTCATAGGATTTGAGGCTTGAAATATTGGAAGATTTATAGCTAAGTTTTGGTTGAGTTTGAGATTTAAGCTTGAGCACAATTTTCATGGGTGTTGGGGCTGTCCGGGAAAAAGTGATTAAGGCAGGGTTAGAGGTGAAATTTCGTTATGGGCTCAAGGCCGAAGATTGTCTTAGATGTCGGGGTTATTTCGGTTCAAGCGAAAATTATTTCGGTTAAGATTCGGTCGAGATCTAGACATATAAATTATGGTGTGCAGAATTTTAAAGTCTTAGGAGGCGGCTGTCCAAAAATAGGATTTTATAGAATGGTTTTAATGAGAATAATACATCGAGGATCACTCTTATGTTTAGTTTTAAGTGTGTGGAAGATATGATTTCAAGCGGAACCCATTTTGAATAAGAATGGATCGAGCCATAGGTTTTAAAAGTGAATCGCTCGAATTATCCTGAGTGCGGGTATAAGGCCTAGATTTCCATCTTTTGGTTTTCTCCTAAATCACCATCCCAGTCATCCATGTGTGAGTCATTTGCATGACCATTGAGAAAATGTTTACAAGTAAGTTATATTTACATATGCATGCTAAGTCCCAGAATCAGAAATGAAAGAAGAAAATATTTTTGAATGAAGTGAGATGGTTTTGACTACATTTATCACTTGTTTGGACGAGTTAAGAGACGTCTTGACTTCCCTTACAAAAATATTCATGTGTATGGACGAGTTAGGAGACGTCTTAGCTTCCCTTACCAAATTCATAGGTTTGGACGATTCAAGAGAAATCTTGGCTTCCCTTACTACCCACAGGGCAAGACGAGTTGGGAGACATCCTGACTTCCTTGCGGCATAGTGCACTGCAACCATGATCATGATCGAAACCACAAAGTCACAACTCAAGGATCTAAGTTCACAGTTCACAGTTTATTTATGACTATGTTCAGTTCATTTTATTCAGTTATTTATGTTCGACTTAGCCATGCATATGTTTCATTCATGTTCACTCTCTTTTTTAGGAATCATTTGTTTAAATTAAGGGCACAAAAGTATTTTCACTACAAGCTATTTTTTAATCTTGCGTGTGCATGTATATTTAGTACTCTTTATTCTTCCCCCCCCCCCCCCCCCATATTCTTGCTGAGTCTTTTAGACTCACTACACTTATTTTTTTCAGGTGAGGTGTACTTCATTGAGATCGAGGGGCAAGACTATCGAGTGGGCTGCGATGCGGGCACAACACATACCTCCGACCTATGCTCGTCTTCTGCATAGGTACTCAAATTTTTATGTTAAGAAGCATTTATTTTGCTTATTTGACAAATGCATATGTAATGTTTTGATAGAATTGTTTTTGGGCATGTAAACATTAGATTTCTAATCTTGTGGATATTTGATATGTCGAACCTCTTTCTTGGGTCTCGTTCTTGTATCGGTCTAGTTACTTGTGTCGTCAGTCGTCTATTTTTTTTATTTTATTTTGGTTTCTGTCTGAGACAGGTTGGTTGTAATATAAGCAGAGAGGTCATGCCAAAAGTTTTAATAAAATTTTTAATATTTTGATTTTTTTTTTTGAAAATCCGTATTTTATTTAGTTTAATTTAAAGTAGAAGTAGGGTCGTTTCAGTTGGTAACAGAGCATGGTTCTGGTTTGGGTTGTGCCTACTGCCAGTTGCAAGAAACTCGAGAAATCTCGCCTCAAGATCTGTAAGTTTTTAAAGAATTTTATATGTTAGTCATACTTGAATTGATACTTTAAATGTTTTGATGTCACCTTCTTTTTAGGATATTTTCAAAACTAGATGTTTAATTTAATTAAGTGTGTAGTTTAGTGTTTATTTTTGTTTAAAACTTCTTTTATAATTTAAAGTGTATTATTTGACTATTTATTTTCGTAGCATGTAGTTCCATGTTAAACGGAGTTGGTGTACCAATATTCCTTCCAGTTTTGGACAATACGTGGATATTGTTTGAGTTATTAGGTAGTGTTAATAATTTTTAGGAGATAATAGGAGTTTGTTGGAAATATTAAATTTGCGCATTAGGAGATATTGATTGTGTGTTACCATTGTAAGTTATTTTCTTATATTGGATTTTAGTCATATACAACTAAGTGTATAGGTTGCTTAGAAATTCCTAGGCGTGTGTTTAGTCAGTTAAGTTTATGAATCGAACTCGTGTGAAGAATTGGGATACGAACTTGATTTTATATTTTTATGGATAGTTTGAGTTTTCTTTTGTTAATTGGGTAAATTTGATTTTTGAAAATAGTGAGTCGGTTACTATGAGCTTTTTGAATATATGAACTATTATTTCGATCGTTATTTTCTTTTTCGTCTTTTGTACTCAAATCCGTTGCAACATATACTTTTGAGAATCTAAAGTTTCTTTGCACATCCTTTGTTCATTTATGATTTCGTATGACATCAATCAGCGTTGAATTCTGCCACTTTGGGATTGGTTGAAATTTTTAGTAAAATCTTGTTAATGTTTCACACTTCTTGAAAAAAAAATTTTTGGTTCTAGAGCCACATGCCGATGTGAGTAAGATCCACTTTGTTTTTCTTTCTGGTGATCTACTTATGTTGTGGTTGACATCTGAATGTGTCTTAGGACCGCTGTTTCCCCTGATTGTTAACTTGTGTGAACTTCTCTCGACTGAAATCACACTTACTGCATTAATTGTACTTCGATTGTTTGAGCATGACGTCACTACCCATGGATGAATGATCACGAGATTTGCATCTTGTTGGCTCATATTCATTAATCATGGAGCCTCCATTGTTATTCATTCACCCCTAAAATTTAATTATGAGTGAGTTGTTTTCACTTATATAGATTTTATTTCCAGCTCGTTTGATTGTAATGCTTGCATTATTTCATTTCGTATTAAGCAGTGTTACTTGTATGTTTATTTCCTTTCATGATCCATCTTGGTGATGATTTGGGTGGATCATAGTTTCAATTATCATTTCAATTTCTTGCGTAAGGATTTGACTCGTAACCGCTTAGTAAGTGTTTAGACCGTTGGGATTTAGTATTAGTACTAGATAGAATCCTAAGTTATCATTGTGTTCTGAGGAATGACGACTATCAATTATATCTAGTTCTAACGAGAAGACTGCTAGTTAGTGAATTAGTTGAATGGGTGTTTCATTTCAATAGGATCATTAAGAATAAACAGACGACTTTGGTATGATGAATGGCTGATCAGTCGCGGGATAGGGAAATAGAGATGTCCTTAGAATACTTTTGGGTACTTTATATTAGCGTTCTAATATTTTGTGAATATCAACCAGTAAGACTAATGCACCAACTATGGGAATAGAATGATGAATAGAACATTCAGGTAGTTTTTCTGGATAAGCTGTAGATTTATTTATTGGAAAAATACTAAGGTGCTGGAGGATCAATTAGAAAGCATTTTCAATCGAATTACAAACTCTTCATGGTGCCTAATTGGGTACTAGCTCACTACAAAAAAAGTTGCCTATAAAAGCGGTTTTTATAAGTTATAGGAGCGGTTTTCAACCGCTCCTCAGCTTTTACCACCGGTTTCATTACCGCTCCTCTTATCAGTGGCCCTATATCTTATAAAAGCGGTTTTTTAAACCGATGGTACAAGTAGAAAAACTGCTCATATTATTGGCTACAGGTGTGGTTTGAAACCGATTTTATTCGTCGTACATAAAACAACGATTTCAAACCGCTTTGAAACAAAATAATTTAAGAGCGGTTTAAGTTCGATCTTGAAGCTGTTAAATATAAGAACGGTTTAAACTTCTCCAAATACCATGAATTAAAGAGTGGACACTAACCGTTCTTGAATAAATGGTTTTAGAAGCACATTTAAACTACTCCTAAAGTCATAGGTTTGTGGTGGTTTAAAATCGCTCTTCATGTCAATGACTTAAGAGCATTGTTAAACCGTCTTTACAATAATTGATTTAGAACCATTTCCAAGTTCATGTTAATTCATGATTATGGAGCGAATTTCTTCACCACATCTTTTCAATATAGGATAGGATATAGAATTAAACGATTTTATGTCTTTTAAAGCATATTTAGTAGTAGATTTCTTTTTTTTTTTTAATTAAATTTATTTTCCAAATTAAAATAAATAATTGAAAATATAATTTATCCATAAAAAACAAAAATAAATAAATACCATCAATTAAGTAACAAAATCCTTTAAATTTAACAATTAACAATTAACAAATTCAAATAGACAAATATTAACAAACTATTACTATCCACAAGTAGTAACATTTGAAAAACAAAAAACAAAATTCTATCCGAATACTATCTCGTTCCCTGTGTGTATTGAGAAGATCTAAGATTACTCTTCCATATATTTGGTGGAGTTTGGTGGAGCATAATATGTTGCTTCGTAATAACTACCAGAATAATCCACAAGATAAAAAAAAACATATATAATTAGTCTTGCATATAATAATACTTAATAACTTTAATAAAATAGAAATAAAATTTTAATCAAATTATTATTAGTCAAATATCAGAACTTCCGTTTTGTTTCCACATACCTGTCGTGTGGTAGTGCAGCACAACCTCATTAAGCAAACCTGTAAAAAATTAGGAAAATTTATATGGAAAAATAATTTTGAAGAACCTAGACATGATATTACCTTCTCATGTATCATCATCAATGGAAGCATCTCTTCTTTTTCTTTCTTTTCCTTTCTTTTTTCTTCATCGGCATACTGAAAAAATAGAGCTCTAAAATGTGAAGAGATATGCGTTGATTGCACTGTGAAATCTCAATTCCATATCATATTTAATGAAAGAAATTACGAAGCTAAAAAAATTAACATGAGCAAAAATTGAATACCATCCTTCAAGGGCGGCACAAAAAAAGGGAGAAACAAGAATGAGAAATTATGGAAGAAGCAAGAGTAAGCAAGGAAAATAAATAATCGGTGATTTTGAAATGAGGGGCGCAAATTTTAAAATTTTTCAATTTTCAAGTGGGAGATGAGATTTTGGTTGTGGATTTGGATGTAAAACCCACGTACAAAATGATAGGGAAACACCAAATATTTGATCATTAATTTTTTTTAATATATAGATTTTTTTCTTATCGAAATGAAATTGCTTGTCTTTTATTAAAAAAATTAATTAAACTCATTTAAAATGGAATTTTGTCATGAAATCGTTCATTAAACTAAAAAAAATTTATGATCGAAAATATAAAGATTTTTAAATTAAATATGTTTACTTTTAACATAATCTTACTATTTAATTAAATTTTACTTCATTTAGCTCATAATAAGATTATAGTAATACCCAATATTTTATTTTTACGATACAAAAATGACGTGTATAAGTAATTTTTCTCTGATTATCATAAAATAATCTTTGTTTTTAAATCTTTAGTCTTATACCTATCCATATTTTAAAATTCAACCATATCTTTGTCTACATTTGAAATTTTTTAGATAGTTCACTACTTCTAGCTAATATAAAAAAATCATTAATTTAAAAATAACAAAAATTATCACGTTTAGATCGATATTTCAATTGTATAAGTACACATCGCTTGTAAAAAATACTAGTATATATTATATTCATTCTGTACATATTTTTCCGTCGGATCAATTATGACATATTTAATTAAATGCAAAATATGGATGGAATTGAACATTAAAAAATTTGTAGTTAAAAAACAATATCTATACTATTCATTAAACTTGCGTCATGTAACTAATCAACTTGGTCAGTCAATATGACACAAATACAGATTTATATTTATAGTCCTCCTACTTTAACTAAACGAATACAAATATCAACAATAAATAAGAAAACAAATTAACCATTCTAAAGAAGAGGAAATTCTCTCATTAACATATATAGCTGAAAACTCATTATATATGTTTGAAAACCCATTTTCTTAAAAACCCAAAAATTGTATAGCACCCGCATTGCATATATCGATCACTAGTGTGTATAATTTGGGTATTATTAATAATGTAAAGTGTAGGGAATTTAAGATTTAAAAATATTATTGAATATAAAATGTTTGTAAACTAAATTATTTTAAGATAATGTATTGAAGTTATAAAAGAATAAATTAAAAGGAATACCAAATTTAATTTATATTTGATAATATAGTATAGATGATTATACATATATCTCACCAATTAAAATTATATATATATATAATATATATATAATATATATATTATATATATATAATATATACATATGAGTAGTTATCCTGTGAGGCGGGTCGATCTATACATACTTATAGTAAAATGTAATAATTTTGATATAAAATGTGATATTTTCATGAGTCGGCCAGGTCAAATATATGTATCATAAATTAGCCCGTAAGACAATCTCATAGGAATTTGTGTATATGTTTTTATGCGTGTATGTCCATATATATATGTATAGTTTTGATCTCACACACCCTAGTGTGCAGGATTTTGTGAGCGATCATTGTATATATACATATAAGAAAACAATCAATTTGGTCCCCAAAATCATCATGTTTTGTGTTTTCATTATCTAAGTGGTCAAAGTTATGCCTTAGTGCAATAACTTTGATTTTTATCAGTCTTCGTTCATATTTCGGATTGCTAGCATGACACCAGAAATATTAGCAATATTCGGTATCATATTTATATTTTTCGGTATCACGTCAATGCTCCAGAAAAATATGACTTAAAAAACAAAATTATTGTATTAAGACCCAAACGTCGACTATTTACATAACCAAAATCCAAAAAACAAAAAAGGCAAACTTACAAAAAACATCGACTATTTTCTTCACATATATATACAATGAAAGATGTTGGAAAATTGGCGTTCAGATCAATCACGATTGATACCCGGTGCAGCGGAAGTTTAAAAATTTTATTATGGAACAATTCCATAGTGTGGGTATCAACCGTTTAACGATTAAATTATAAGTGTGTGTAAAATTAAATAACAATTATTAAATTTTACCTTCAATCTCGAAGCGAGATTATTGGACTCCAACAGATTTCTCTGCTCTTGTTGTCTCTCCCAGGAACTGATGAACTCCTTCAATCAGGTCCACGAATGGAGGTTTAATCCCTCTGATAGATTGCACTAGAAAATCTATCAGAAGTTTTCTGCGAAGAGAATAAACGAATTTGATTCGCTATTCCAGACTGCAATTCAAAATCACAGACCGGAATTTCTCAGACAGAGAGAGGGAGGGTGTTCGGCCGAAATTTCTAGAGAGAGCTAGGGTTTTTTTTTTCGAAAATTGTCTCTCAAAATTATGACCAACTGTCTCTAATTTCTGTACTGCAATAACTTATTTATAATGCAGGTCACTAACAGCTTAGGGCCCATTAGTCATAAGTTGAGGCCCGACAAGCAAAGCCCGCACGTTCAGAAATTAATATAAAATTCATCGTGACTCCGATTGATAAACCGATTTTACCAATGTGCACAGAAACCATTTCTGCACATTTTAAAGTCAAGATAAATTTTCCTGAATCCGAATTCAGTGGTTTCCAAAAATGTCCATCCCTATGTCATTTTAGGAAATCCTACTCCCTTACTCTTATTTAAGAAGTCCAACTTCTTTATTCATTAAATTTAACTCTTTAAATTTAACTATCTCAACGGGGATTAAAACTCCATTATACTGTGTGACCCTCAATGGTTCAGGGATACAGCTAGCCGTGGGCTCACAACTCCTTGTGACTCGGAACAACACTTTCCGACTTGCCCAACGAATCATGGTAAAGCGCCTAGCAACATCGCCCCATGATTCCCTAGGTATCACTGATAGTGCCTACAAGAACCAGTAGATTTTGGTTAGCGTACAGTACGGTCCCTTCATCCATATATCCCGATAGAATCAACAACCATTAGTATATCGAGAGTCGCTCAAGATTCGATAACTATGCAATACATCTTGAAGATCAAATTAGTGACATCGCATGTGCTACTAAGAAACCATTTCTTAAATCACATCAAGTACTCTGGCCAGAGATTTGTCACACTAATATCTCCTCAGATCGCATAGGATATCCACACTCGCAAGTATGTGGTGAATCCTTGACAACAATGCATCGACTCCTATATGTGTTGTAACTGTACCCAATCCCGACACCTGATGACCCCAATAGAGTCGGTAAACGAGTCAAAGCACAGTACTAGCATATAGAGTCTCCATGATGTTTCAAGTAATAAGGACTAATGGTGTACAACCAAAACCGCGGACTTAATCCACTCGATAAGTGATAACCACTTGGAAAGTCCGGATAGGGTAGTTCGATTATTCATCCTATGAATATCCATTTGCATGCTTCGAACATCTCCATGTTCCCTACCAATGAAACGTGGTACTCCGCATCGCAAATGCTAGTCTCAAACTCGAGCGATCCTTATCCTTATTATCGGACGGCTCAATCGACTAGGAACAGTTTAGAATATACAGTGACTATAAGATGTATTTCATGATAGACATCCCCATGTTCTACCACATCTTACATACACTATAGTATATTCAAGGTCTTTATCAAAACAACAATAGTATATCATAATATAACAATATGAAGAAAGATAAAGTCATTGCCATTAATAAAAGTGTAAATTACATTAAACAAAAGATCGTTTGTACAAAGAGTCATCAAAGCCCATAGCCACAAGTTGGCTCACTGGGCACCCACTCTTTCAATCTCCCACTTGCCCTATAGCCAACTAGTCATACTACGTAGACCCATTGCTTCGCGATGTTTGTCAAACAATGGTCCTGGCAAGGGCTTAGTAAGCAGATCAGCGATATTGTCTGCAGAGGCCACTCGTTCGACAGTCATGTCTCCTCTTTCCACAATCTCCCGGATGATGTGGTATTTCCTCAGTACGTGTTTGGATCTTTGATGAGACCTTGGTTCCTTTGCTTGAGCAACGGCACCCGTGTTGTCACAGTACACCGGGACTGGACCAACAAATTCAGGAATGACGCCCAACTCTTGGACGAACTTCCTCATCCAAACGGCCTCTTTAGCAGCAGCTGATGCTGCAATGTATTCAGCCTCAGTGGTGGAATCCGCTGTGGTGTCCTGCTTGGAACTCTTCCAAGAGACAGCACCGCCATTGAGCATGAACACAAATCCAGAGGTTGACTTCGAGTCATCCACGTCACTTTGGAAGCTAGAGTCGGTATAGCCTTCCAATTTCAGATCTCGTCCTCCATATACCATGAACATATTCTTAGTCCTTCGTAAGTACTTAAGAATGTCCTTCACGGCTTTCCAATGCATTTGACCAGGATTAGCCTGATATCTGCTCGTGACACTCAGAGCAAATGCTACATCCGGTCTGGTAGATATCATCCCATACATGATACTACCTATAGCTGACGCATATGGTACATGTGTCATATTCTCTATCTCTGCATCAGTCTTGGGACACATAGACTTGGATAAAGAAACTCCATGACACATGGGTAGATGTCCTCTCTTGGACCCATCCATTGAAAACCGTTTCAATATGGTGTCGATGTAGGTTGATTGAGTGAGTCCTATCATTCTCTTAGATCTATCTCTATAGATCTGTATCCCAAGAATGTAGGATGCCTCACCCAAATCCTTCATCGAGAATCTACCTGATAACCATATCTTTGTTGACTGCAACATCCCTACATCATTCCCAATGAGTAGGATGTCATCAACATAAAGTACTAAGAATGTCACAGCATCCTTAACTACTTTCTTGTACACGCACGGTTCCTCCGGGTTCTTGATGAAACCAAAATCTTTTATTGTTTCATCAAATTTCTGGTTCCAACTTCTTGATGCTTGTTTTAGACTATAAATTGATCTCTGAAGCTTGCATACCTTATGCTCGCTTCCCATGGATGTGAACCCCTCCGGCTGCTTCATATAGATTTCTTCCTTAATGTCTCCATTAAGAAAAGCAGTCTTCACATCCATTTGCCATATCTCATAGTCATACCATGCAGCTATGGCAATAAGGATTCTTATGGACTTGAACATTGCAACTGGTGAAAAGGTTTCATCATAGTCAACTCCTTGTCTTTGAGTGTAACCTTTCGCCACCAATCGCGCCTTGTAGGTCAATACCTTACCATCAGGCCCAAGCTTTCTCTTGTAGATCCATTTACACCCTATTGGAACAATTCCATCAGGAGGATCTACTAAAGACCAAACTTGGTTTGTATGCATTGAATCCAATTCAGACTGCATAGCTTCAAGCCATAAATTTGAATCCGCATCAGAAATTGCTTCCTTGAAGTTTTTTGGATCACATCCAATGTCGGGTTCATCTTGATCCCCTTCAAGAAGAAGACCATATCGAACAGGAGGTCTAGAAGTCCTCTCGGATCTTCTAGGTTCAGGCGTGTCCAGTAATGGTTCCTGAGGCGTAGGATCGTTATTTTGTATTTCGGGTTCTTCTCGAACTTCTTCGAGTTCCATCATCTCGCCTTTCTTATCCAATAAGAACTCCTTCTCCAAGAAGGTGGCATTCCTAGAAACAAACACCTTTGTTTCAGCAGGATAATAGAAATAATATCCGATTGAATTCTTCGGATACCCTACAAAATAACATAAGCTGGATCGACTATCCAACTTATCTCCCACTGTCTGCTTCACGTAAGCAGGACATCCCCAAATCCTTAAGTACGAATACTTAGGAGCTTTGCCATTCCATAATTCGTATGGTGTTTTGTCCACTGCTTTAGTGTGGACGTTGTTCAACAACAATACCGCCGTTTCAAGCGCATAGCCCCAAAACGAAGGTGGAAGCTCAGTGAAGCTCATCATGGATCGAACCATGTCCAACAAAGTTCGATTACGACGCTCCGATACACCATTAAGCTGTGGTGTCATAGGAGGAGTCCACTGAGAGAGAATCCCATTCTCTTTTAGATAGTCCAAAAAATCGGTACTTAAGTATTCTCCACCTCGATCCGATCGAAGTGCTTTAATACTTTTACCTAGCTTATTTTCTACTTCAGCCTTGAATTCTTTGAACTTTTCAAATGCTTCATACTTATATTTCATTAAATATAAATACCCATACCTTGAATAATCATCAGTAAAGGTAATGAAGTAGGTGTGGCCATGTTGAATCCCAACTCTAAATGGACCACAAACATCTGTATGGATCAAATCCAACAGATTTTGACTACGCTCAGGTTTCCCCTTAAAAGGAGATTCAGTCATTTTCCCTTTTAGGCAGGATTCACAAGTAGGTAGAGAGTTAATATCAGACATATCAAACATGCCCTCTCCCACTAGCTTGTTCATCCTCCTTGAGGAAATATGACCTAGTCTAGCGTGCCAAAGGTTTGCCGGGTTTTGACTATCGATTTTCCTTTTGTTTGTTGTCGCCGGTTTATCAACATAATTTATTGGAACGTCTTTTAGTTTTAAGTTGTATAGATCGTTTTCAAGTTGTCCATTTCCAATCAAACATTCATTCTTGTAAATATTGCAAATCCCATTCACAAAATTGCAAGAATAACCATCTCTATCTAGCATAGAAACAGAAATAATGTTTTTAATTAAATCCGGAACAAATAAAACATCTCTTAAAAATAACTTAAAACCGTTCTGCAAAATTAAACAAACATCTCCAATGGCTGTAGCTTCAACTCTGGAACCATTCCCGAGCCTCAGCTGGGTCTCACCCATTCTAAGCCTGCGACTTCTTGTCATCACCTGCAAATCATTGCAAATGTGAGATCCACATCCGGTATCCAATACCCAAGAAGTAGTATTAAGTGAAATGTTTATTTCAATATAGAACATACCCTTTGCAGTTCCCAACTGCTCTAGATATTCCTTGCAGTTGCGCTTCCAATGACCGGGCTTCTTGCAGTAATGGCAAACATCCTTGGATTTTCCATTGTTTGAAGCCTTTGTCTTGTGCTTCTTCTCGGGTTCGACTTTTTTGGGTGGGGCAGAACGTTTCTTACCCTTCGTACTTGGCCCCTTCTTAGCAGAAGATGAGGAGCCCACCAAGAAAGCTGGTTTATCCTTCTTTAGTGTGGATTCATATGTCACAAGCATATTGACCATCTCTTCAAGGGTGGCCTCTATCTTGTTCATATTAAAATTTACCACAAATCCGTCAAACGAAGAAGGAAGAGACAGAAGCAGTAAATCCACGTTGAGTTCATGCTCCAACACCAAATCAAGAGTTGCTAACTTCTGTATGAGCCAAATCACTCGTACCCCATGATCACGGACCGAAGTCCCTTCACGCATGCGACACGTCATTAGCTCCTTAACAGTAGCAAACCTTTCAGCCCTCGATTGAGACCCAAAAAGTTCCTTGAGTTGAGCGTGAATGTCAGCAGCATTCACGGTGTCCTCAAATCGCCTCTGGAGTTCATCAGACATCGAGGCTTGCATATAGCATTTGGTCTTGATGTCATGGTCCCACCATGCATCAAGTTTGGCCAATTCCTCCGGACTTACGTCAGCTGGTGCTTCCTTCGGAGGTGATTTCTCTAACACGTAGAGCATCTTCTCCGAAGTCAAGACAATCTTCAACTTCCGGAACCATTCCGTATAGTTTGCGCCAGTCAACTTGTTTTGTTCGAGGATCGAGAATAATGGATTACGCGAATTCATTGTATGAAATACTGAAAAGAAAAACAGACATATATCAATGATTGTTTAAGCAATTTACTAAGACATAAAATAGGCGAATTTAATTTTATGAATCTCACTCCCACTATTTTAACGATTTCACTACCCTCTAGTGAAAACGGGAAACTTTTTCCTTAGTGAGAACATGGAGTCCAATTGACAAACTTATGGTCCCGAATAATATCAGCCAACCATAATTCTCAAAAGGTAGAGCCCAATTGCTTCCAAAGCAACCCCCATGTATTTACCTCATGTCCAATAAGGGCCCAATAATATGACGCCGTTTATAGTGACATGTCAAGATGACCCATCAATATTAAGTTGTGATGGACGGTCGCCATGTGGATCCCCCAATAATATGAGCCGATCCCATGGGAGTTCCACCCAACTTACAACATGTGTCGATCCAATGTACAGCTTTCCGACGGACGGGCCCCCCCAATAATATGAGCCGGACCGTATCCGCGGGTAGCATCACATACATTGACCGTTGATGGAAGGTAGGAACATTTAAACAAATTTAAATTTCCTTTATTTATCTTGATATCAATTTTAAATCATATTTAAAATGAGGGATTTTTAATTATGAAAATTTGTCTCATCATTTTTCAATTTATTGTATGCTTGCCGGATTCATACAATTATGTCTAAAACATGCATACAATCATAATATCATATATTATATATAGGATGATCGATTCCATTTCTAATTGACTCGTGGTTGCCAATCACGAGTCTTAGTCCAATCCTAGGTAATATGCAGTATGCAATGCAATCCTATTACATTAGCTTCCAATTTACATTTCTTCGTCTTTATTGTCTGCTGGGCCCACCATCTTCAAATCTTGATCTCCCACTAAATCTAATGTATTTACAATAAATAGCAATGACAAGTAGGGGATACATTTTAGGGGTGGGAACGGGCCATAAACCAAGCCCACTTTTATTACATATAACATTCATATTGGGCCATAAACCAGGCCCATTAATAAAACCAACAACAATAAAACAAATGTAAATTCCTAACATACACCTACAAAATTGGTCATGGCAATCGATAATCCTTATCCAATAACATTTAATTCAAAATTAATTTATTGGATATCATGCATATGGCAATTTAAATTTAAACAGGATAAAATCATATTTTATATATAAAATCATATTTTACATATAAAATCATATTTTACCTTTTATTAAATAAAATCATATTTTATCTACAGAATCTAATTTTATAGATAAAATCATATTTTACTTAATATATACATAAGATCAAATCTTATCATCAATTGTACCAAAAATAATTGATTTCAAAATTCAATTTAAGGATAAAATATTAAAGTTTTCCAAAAATTCAAATTTATCCAAAAATCAATTTTAAAATTTTCGGACTCGAACAATTCGATCCGATGCCTCGTGAACCAATCAAAAACAATTTTTGACCGGACCAAAAATAAAATTTTAACACATTAAAATTAATTTAAATAAAAAAAATAATTTTTTCCCGCGGGCCGCCCGGGACACTCCCGGGCCGGCCCGCACCCGTGGGCGCGGGCCGGGGCAGCCCGACTGCCCCTTTAGGGCAGCGACAATCGCTGCCCTGGCGGCGCCTGGCGCCGCCCCTGGGCGGCGCCGTGCGCCGCACTGGGCAGCGCCGAGCGCTGCCCTGCGCAGCGCTCTGCGCTGCGCTGCGCTGGGCAGCGCCGAGCGCTGCCCTGGCGGCGCTGTGCGCCCCCTTTGCGCCGCCCGGGGTAGCGACTGTCGCTGCCCCACCGGGCAGCGATCCAATCGCTGCCCGGGTTTTGCCCGAAAAATTTTTTTTTTTTTTTATTTAAAATATTTATTTTGTTTTAAAAAACCAAGACTCAAAAATTTTTGTACAATCGATTAATTTAATCGTTTGATCTGAGCAACCTGGCTCTGATACCACTGTTGGAAAATTGGCGTTCAGATCAATCACGATTGATACCCGGTGCAGCGGAAGTTTAAAAATTTTATTATGGAACAATTCCATAGTGTGGGTATCAACCGTTTAACGATTAAATTATAAGTGTGTGTAAAATTAAATAATAATTATTAAATTTTACCTTCAATCTCGAAGCGAGATTATTGGACTCCAACAGATTTCTCTGCTCTTGTTGTCTCTCCCAGGAACTGATGAACTCCTTCAATCAGGTCCACGAATGGAGGTTTAATCCCTCTGATAGATTGCACTAGAAAATCTATCAGAAGTTTTCTGCGAAGAGAATAAACGAATTTGATTCGCTATTCCAGACTGCAATTCAAAATCACAGACCGGAATTTCTCAGACAGAGAGAGGGAGGGTGTTCGGCCGAAATTTCTAGAGAGATCTAGGGTTTTTTTTTTTCGAAAATTGTCTCTCAAAATTATGACCAACTGTCTCTAATTTCTGTACTGCAATAACTTATTTATAATGCAGGCCACTAACAGCTTAGGGCCCATTAGTCATAAGTTGAGGCCCGACAAGCAAAGCCCGCACGTTCAGAAATTAATATAAAATTCATCGTGACTCCGATTGATAAACCGATTTTACCAATGTGCACAGAAACCATTTCTGCACATTTTAAAGTCAAGATAAATTTTCCTGAATCCGAATTCAGTGGTTTCCAAAAATGTCCATCCCTATGTCATTTTAGGAAATCCTACTCCCTTACTCTTATTTAAGAAGTCCAACTTCTTTATTCATTAAATTTAACTCTTTAAATTTAACTATCTCAACGGGGATTAAAACTCCATTATACTGTGTGACCCTCAATGGTTCAGGGATACAGCTAGCCGTGGGCTCACAACTCCTTGTGACTCGGAACAACACTTTCCGACTTGCCCAACGAATCATGGTAAAGCGCCTAGCAACATCGCCCCATGATTCCCTAGGTATCACTGATAGTGCCTACAAGAACCAGTAGATTTTGGTTAGCGTACAGTACGGTCCCTTCATCCATATATCCCGATCGAATCAACAACCATTGGTATATCGAGAGTCGCTCAAGATTCGATAACTATGCAATACATCTTGAAGATCAAATTAGTGACATCGCATGTGCTACTAAGAAACCATTTCTTAAATCACATCAAGTACTCTGGCCAGAGATTTGTCACACTAATATCTCCTCAGATCGCATAGGATATCCACACTCGCAAGTATGTGGTGAATCCTTGACAACAATGCATCGACTCCTATATGTGTTGTAACTGTACCCAATCCCGACACCTGATGACCCCAATAGAGTCGGTAAACGAGTCAAAGCACAGTACTAGCATATAGAGTCTCCATGTTTCAAGTAATAAGGACTAATGGTGTACAACCAAAACCGCGGACTTAATCCACTCGATAAGTGATAACCACTTGGAAAGTCCGGATAGGGTAGTTCGATTATTCATCCTATGAATATCCATTTGCATGCTTCGAACATCTCCATGTTCCCTACCAATGAAACGTGGTACTCCGCATCGCAAATGCTAGTCTCAAACTCGAGCGATCCTTATCCTTATTATCGGACGGCTCAATCGACTAGGAACAGTTTAGAATATACAGTGACTATAAGATGTATTTCATGATAGACATCCCCATGTTCTACCACATCTTACATACACTATAGTATATTCAAGGTCTTTATCAAAACAACAATAGTATATCATAATATAACAATATGAAGAAAGATAAAGTCATTGCCATTAATAAAAGTGTAAATTACATTAAACAAAAGATCGTTTGTACAAAGAGTCATCAAAGCCCATAGCCACAAGTTGGCTCACTGGGCACCCACTCTTTCAAAGATGTGACAGCTGGTGAGGATTGTTATATTTCATATAAATAAAATAAAATTAAATCAGATGAATTATACTTCGATAATACAAACCCGCCCATTTTAGACAAGTTTGATCTGATTTCATTCATTGAACCTGAAATCTCGTCAATGGCATCACTAATATTATTAACATTTTATTATATTTATTATTGTTATTTTATTATATTAATAACACTAATTAGTATGATTTGTATATTACCATTATCATTATTGACGTATGTAGAATAAAAACATCATTTCTCCGAAAAGTTGTTCAATATGAGCGGTGTATAGAAACAATTTACATCAACCACTTCTAAAAATATGTAATAAGAACAATTCGAGAAAGCAATACTAAAATCATGGATCAATAAAAGCGGTTAATAGCAGCAATTTACATAAAAGCTGCTAAAAATATTCGGTAGGAGTGGTTAAAGAAGTGCTCCTAAATATGCGTGCAATAAAAGCAGTTTATAGCAACAGTTTATTCAGAACCGTTGCTAAAAATATTCGATATGAGCAGTTTCAAAATTGCTCCAACAAAGTATATCTATAAGAACAGTTTACAGCAGCGGTCTATACAAACCGTTGCTAAATCTACTCAGTAAGAACAATTTCAAAACCGCTCTTAAAAGGTAAGGTAATAGAGACGGTTTAACTAAAACCGATTCTATTGGTCACCTTCCAAGAGCAGTGTTAAAACTGCTCCTAAAAGACCGCTCTTAAAAACAAGTTTTTTTGTAGTGTAGGTTCTTGAAATATGAATTCAGGTTGTACATATAATAATTTGGGAATTTTGGATTTTCAGACTTGTTGTCGAGTTGAACTAGGGATTTGAGATATATCTTCAGGCGATATGTAGGAATTATTTGGTACTTAGAAACGATCTAGTTCCATAAGCAGTTAATAGCTCGTAGTATATTTTGACTTGAAGTGTAATTATGGATTTTTTAGTCGTTGCGTAAGGGATTGAACATAAGCCCAGGATCATTAAGTGTAGCACTACTAATAAGTGGCGTAGACCTTTAGAATTTCAAAATGGTTATTAAGTTGTTCTTGAAGGTATCATCATTCAGTAACGCTTTTGATTTGGGAATAAAGGTAGATTAACTAGTTCTGACGATTCCTATGAGATTATTGAGGAGATTGGTAAATTGTTTTTATCACTTGGACATGATACAGAGTTGTTAGTGATACATGATGGGTTTCATACATCGATATTGTGGAAGTATGGGTCAGACTCGTATCATATCTTGAGGTCTAACAAGGTAGAATTGTATAGTTCCTTTAGCTATCCTATTTAGAAAAGTTTAGTGTTAGTTGCTAAATATTCCGAGGACTTGTGAATTTTTTAAGAGCTCGAGTCATATATTATATGAGTTAAGTTTAATTGGTAAATAGAAGTTAAGCATAGCTTCGTTGTTAGAAAGTTTTTAAGTTATGGTCGAGGTCGACATAAATTATTTATTGGTTATATGGACTCTATTGCTTGGAATTCGGACGTAGGATATAAGGTCAGCATAATGTAGGTCGTGCAATAACATAAAGGTCTAAGAATTTGTAAGTTGTAGAACTTATCAGTGCGGTAGGATGGCGTTCTTAAGTTGATAAATTTAGATCGAAAGTAAATTTGAGGAATGATAAAATTTCATTGAGGATAAGACCACTTGGAAAGATGTAAGAATTGTAAATTTTATATTGCAATAAGAGTTAGTCAGATCTTTGATGATATAGATATCAATAAGCATCAGAGTGCGCAGTGACAGCTGATTTGGGTCAACTCATGTGGGTGCAAAGTTGGAAAATTTAGTGTTGATCTGGTCTAAGGTATTCGAACCTAGTTTAAGTCTTGAATTTCGAGGACGAAATTTCATTTAAGGGGGTAAGGAATTGTAGCGCCTAAAATCCAATCTACTAAATCACATGCATTAAATTTAATAAATATTAGGATTATTGCTTTTAGGTTTAATTGATTTAAATTCTTTATGTGAATTATGTGTTAATAAAATATTTTATTATTTATTCAAATGATTTTTATTGTACTAACTATTTAATTAATGTTTTTAATTGTTTAAGTTTATTTGTCAAAATAATATTTATTGTGCAACTTAATTGTTTTAATATTTTAAAAGTTTAAGCTTGCATATTTAAATGATTTTAATTTTTTTATTTATTCATTTAAATGATCTTAACTGGTCCGTTCACTTATTTAAAATTTATTGAGCTTGTTTGATAGTTATTTAAATGATTTTTAATTGTCCAACTTATTTATTTAAAATAATTTAAGTTTATGAGTTAGTTATTTTAAAAGTTTAGCTTATTTATTTAAATTCCTTTTATTGTCCAAATTATTTTAAAGGTTTTTATTTCCACTTGTGTATTTATTTAACTTGCTTTTAAACATTTGTCTAGTTTGTTTAAAATTATTTTAATCGCTCTGCTTGCTATTTAAATATTTTACTCGTTGTCGTGATATCAAAATATTTAAAGAGTTTAATTCTTGGATTTTCAAGCTTGTGCATTTTATAAGTGCAATTAAATTTTACACCCAATGTTTCTAATTGGAGTACCACTTTTCCCACACATACACAGTCAACTTTACTTAAAATTAAATTAAACCCTAGCCCCCAAGCTACACACACAACTCACGCCCAAGAACACACACACAACTCACGTTCTTCTCTCATTTTCCCTCTTCTATGCGATCGATTCATCCCTTTCTCCAAGAAATCGATCGGTTCTTCTCCTTCTCTGGAATTTCCGGCCGCCGCCGACAGCCACCATTACCATGGCCGACCAGGAACTCGCCCTTGGAGTTTTCGCAGCTGCTGGCCGAGCTGTTCTTGTTTTTCCTTGGCTCGATTCAGCCATGTTTGAGCTCCTCATTTCTATTTTTCTCGGTTTTAGGCAAGAATATGGTTCCCTCTTTGCACATTATAGATTAGACATTGTGTGGCTTACTCTTTCTTGGAAATTTTCGAAGTGTATATGCATATATATGAAAATTCCCTGCTTGAGTTATTGTTTTTTTTTGTCAGACGAGATTTTTATGCTTTTTGAGAAATTGTGTTATTTGATGGATTATGGTATATGAATGGATTTGAAATGAAAATGCTTGGATTGCCATGCCACATTCGAAATTATAGATTTTCATGCCTTACGTTTTATTTTCAAAATTTTGACGATTTACTCATGGCATGGTTTTGAATTTGAGGTGTTTTAATTGTTTTAATTTGGATGATGATTGAGGAGCTACCATGGGTGATATGTAGTTCACATGGTAGCTTCTAGGATGGTTTGAAGTCGGCTTGTAGGTTGGTTGGAGGAGCATTAGTATTTGAGGATTTGGGGCTCGGTTATGATAGTGTTTGAGGGGCTGCCTTCGAGCTGGATTTAAGGTATTTCAAGGTGAGTTGTAGGGGATGGAAATGAGATGGAATGTTGGTCTTGGTCCTAGGATTTGAGGCTTGGAATATTGGAAGATTTATAGCGAAGTTCTGGTTGAGTTTGAGATTTAAGCTTGAGCAGAATTTTCATGGGTGTTGGGGCTGTCTGGGAAAAAGTGATTAAGGCAGGGTTAGAAGTGAAATTTCTCTATGGGCTTAGGGCCGGATATTGTCTTAGATGTCGGGGTTATGTCGGTTCAAGCGGAAATTATTTCGGTTAAGATTCAGTCGAGATCTAGACATATAAATTATGGTGTGCAGAATTTTGAAGTCTTAGAAGGCGGCTGTCCGGAAATAGGATTTTATAGAATGGTTGTAATGGGAATAATACATCGAGGATCACTCCTATGTTTAGTTTTAAGTGTGTGGAAGATACGATTTCAAGCGAAACCCATTTTGAATAAGAATGGAGCGAGTCATAGGTTTTAAAAGTGAATCGCTCGAATTATCCTAAGTGCGGGTATAAGGCCTAGATTCCCATCTTTTTCTCCTAAATCACCATCTCAGGCATACATGTGTGAGTAAACTGCATGATCATTGAGAAAATGTTTACAAGTAAGTTATATTTACATATGCATGCTATGTCCCAAAATCATAAATGAAAGAAGAAAATATTTTTTGAACGAAGTGAGATGGTTGTGACTACATTTATCACTTGTTTGGACGAGTTAAGAGACGTCTTGACTTCCCTTACCAAAATATTCATGTGTATGGACAAGTTAGGAGACGTCTTAGCTTCCCTTACCAAATTCTTGGGTTTGGACGAGTCAATAGAAATCTTGTCTTCCCTTACCACCCACAGGGCAAGACGAGTTGGGAGACATCCTGACTTCCTTGCGGCATAGTGCACTGCAGCCATGATCACGATCGAAACCACAGAGTCACAACTCAAGGATCTAAGTTCATAGTTCACAGTTTATTTATGACTATGTTCAGTTCAGTTTATTCAGTTATTTATGTTCGACTTAGCCATGCATATGTTTCATTCATGTTCACTCTCTCTTTTAGGAATCATTTGTGCACAAAAGTATTTTCACTACAAGCTATTTTTTAATCTTGCGTGTGCTTGTATATTTAGTACTCGTTATCCCCCCCCCCCCACCCCATATTCTTGCTGAGTGTTTTAGACTCACTACACTTATTGTTTTCAGGTGAGGTGTATTTCATTGAGATCGAGGGGCAAGACTATCGAGTGGACTGCAATGCAGGCACGGCACATCCCTCCGACCTATGCTCGTCTTCCGCATAGTTACTCGAATTTTTATGTTAAGAAGCATTTATTTTGCTTATTTGACAAATGCATATGTAATGTTTTGATAGAATTGCTTTTGGGCATGTAAACATTAGATTTCTAATCTTGTGGATATTTGATATGTCGAACATCTTTCTTGGGTCTCGTTCTTGTCTCGGTCTAGTTACTTGTGTCGTCAGTTGTCTATTTCTTTTATTTTATTTTGGTTGCTGTCTGAGACAGGTTGGTTGTAAATTGTAATATAAAAAGAGAGGTCATGCCGAAATTTTTAATAAAATTTTTAATATTTTGAATTTTTTTAAAATTCGTATTTTATTTAGTTTAATTTAAAGTAGAAGTAGGGTCGTTTCAGTCATATTTATCTTCAATTGTCCTATTTTTAGTCTTACTCCCACTTCCACTAACTTTAAGCTTACTTATTTTCTCATGTATGGGCTCCAATGCCGCTCTCATCATCTTAGTTAATTCATCTACGTGAACCTTGAAAAACCCTAGTTGGCTCGAACTATCCCTTCCTTCTTTATTATAACTTATTGTACCTGCAAAAACAGTTAGTAATAAAAATTGTTCTCACCCAAATTCTCACAAGTCACTCCAAGGAAAAAACGCTCAAACACTCTTTTTTTGTTACTCAAATATGTAAAAGGCTTATGCTTTGTGATTTCATGTTTATCAAACTTAAAAGTTCAAAACTTGTAGACACTTGCAAATTGACTCACATAAACTGCACAATAATAAGCAAAAAAAAACTATGGAAATTGAATAGACTTTGCACCCAAGGATAAACAAAGACACAAGAGATTGACCACAAGTTATATTGTTTCTTATCTCTTTTTATTTTTATTTTTTGAAGGTTACGGTTCTTTTTTTTTTTTTGACCGAAATTTTTGATTTTTTTTATAACTTGTAGTACAAGACATGTAACAAGATTGAGAGAAACGACGCAGAAATTTAACGAAGAATAGATTCAGACGAAAAATTAAGATAAGAATCAAAGATGTTGAAAACTTACTTGTTTCAAAACCTTTGCTCTTGATACCAAATGATATAAAGAACGAAGAACGAGAAACGAAGAACGAATAACAAAAGATGTAAGTTGTACTCAAACTCAGAGTAGTTCCCAGGGCTCCCTGAAAGCTATCCAAAACTCTGCCTAGGTAACTGCACCACGCTCATGTATCCAAGGAGAAGAAGTAGACTTTCAACACTTCCGTGCACTTCCTTCTAAAAGAAATTTTAGAGCTTGAAACTCATGTTCCTCGGTGCAGTTGTAAACTTCTAAGCAATGCTCCATTCGCTCTAGCCAATCCTCTGAAATTTCTGGGTTCTCTCCACCTACCAATGGCTTTGGAGCCATCTACAAAAATCTTCAGATATCGAACTTGTGCCTGTCCTCACAGTGACGGTGGTGTCTCCGGTGTAGTAGCCCGATTCCATTTTACAATATCAATTTGCTAATCATGTTTAGCTTTAATAAAATATGGTCAAGAGATTTTTATATATGATTAAACGGACCAAGAAATCAGACCCAAAACACCCAAAAATGGTTAGTGGGCCTAATTGGCTTGGAGGATTCGGATGGTCCGAACCTAAACCCTTGTTAATTGGAAGATCCGATGGAGATCGGATGGTCCGAACTCTAGTGTACAGATGTCCAAATCCAGTCAGATGGATGATGCCATGGCTGACATCACTAGACCCAATCGGACGATCTGAAGAGGGATCGGACTGTCCGAACTTGCATGCATGCAACATGGATATCATGCAAAGATCGGACCGTCCAAACTGGGGATCGAACGATCTGAACTCCTTCTATAAATAGGGACCGAGATGGCTCATTGCGAATGCAAAATGAATCCTCTTCTCTCCCGTCATGGCTCTATTTTAAGGGCTTCGGGACTCTTTATTTAGGAGTTGGAGTAGGAAGTAGTATTTTTATGACGGACAATGTCCGTAGTTGTGGCCAAGAAGCGGAGCTTTGGCGATGTGTCCAGGGGTCGTAGCAAGGCTGTGCCCAAGCTTTGGGGCATTCGACATCAGCGGACTGACGATGGATGAAGGTATAGCTCTGGCTCCTTATAGAAAATAGGGAGTATGCTATAGTTTAATTAAGGATTTTAGAGCATGATAGAAGATGTTTTTCATGTTAGATAATGCATGGTTATACCCAGATCACTTGCATTCATGTACATATAATATTTTGTATACTTATACTCTCGTACTAAGCATTTTATGCTCACATCCTCATACTGTTGTTTTTGGACACCCCATTCAATGTGACAGTTGCAGGTAGTTTTCCTAGAGATCTGGAGATTAGGTGGTGACCAAGACAGGATTGTGGGGTCAGCCACTATATTTTACCATGTTGGTAATAAGTTATTCTAGTTTCCGCAGTTTATCTCTGATTTTGACTATTTATTATTTAATTGCATGCATAATTTTCTGATTGGTAAGTGATCACAGTGCGGGTCACTACACCGGAGTCGTTCTCTATTCTCGTCTTCGTCTCCCCATCTACCTCTGCCACTGCCATAGCTCTCTTCACCGTGTCCAGCCATCTAATCCAAATTTTACATGGTTAAAACCTCAAAACTGATTATCTAGATCCCAATTGTCAATGCATGCTCTGATACCAATAAATGTAGTGACCCAACCCGAAATCACTAACTAAATAGAGCTTAAGCATGCAATTAACTTAAACACATAAATAAATAATAATCATGGCAAAAACTTAAATTTAAACATCAAAATACTACCGGCAGAACAACCAGTTTCCCAAATATCAAATTTAGGTTACAACCCAATCAAAAATAATAGTACTGATAAAACTACTACTGAAAACCTGGCCACAATCCTATCACTTTTTGCTACCACCCGGTCCATCCAACCTAAGTCCTGTCCCGTCGAATGGGGTGTCCATAACCAAAATAACCATGGACGTGAGCATAAAAAGCCCAGTACAAAAGCAGGAGTATACAGGTACTATGAATGCATATGCAAGTATAGGGTACCAAAACCCTATCCAGAAACTGCTCAGTCAAGGCACCATGGTATATAGCACGCTGGGTCGTCGCATCAGGAGGTGAATCCCATACCATAAATCCTGTGGGCTTATCACCGGATCCAAAACCATGGAATCCACCCACAAATATTAGGGCAGAGCGACCCCTCTACCGGCAATATCAATAGAATAACATGCTCAAAGTGATAATGCATGCAACATAATAATCAGACATAAATGCACACATAAACATGCAAACACAGAACATGTATACTCTACTAGGGTATCTCGGATAGTACGTGTGACTCCCAATATTTTTAAACATTTTCAAGAAATAGGATGCTAAAAAAGTGTGGGGAAAATTTTCAAAATACAATAGTGAAGGACATGTATCATACTAGCAAATTCAACAACTAATGATTGAAATTAAAATTGATGTAATAACACTTTAAAAATCTAATGACTATAACACGCAAAAAATATTTGAAGCAAAAGATGCAACCCTACAGTCAATAACTGGTTTTTATACGGTACGTCAAAACTCCTACTACAAAGCAAACCTAAACCGACAATTAAAATCTTAGGAAAATAGACAAAACACGAGTTTCGGTAAAATAAACTTAGTGCAGAAAATACCTTTTAAAACATTCCTGAAACCATCATAAATATCATAAAGAAATAAACAACAAAAAGGAAAAAAAACTTAAAATCAATAAAACTCGTCATCACGAGACCGTCATTGAAAATACTAAAATCTAAACTTTTCTTTAACACCGACTCTTAACAGTTGTGCATCAAATAATTTAATAACATAAGAACAATAAACATATGAAAAACTTCTTGCTTTAAAACGTCAGAGCTTTGAAAATTGTCGTGTCATGCAATGTCTTCGCCTCTTGGACTCTTCAGTCTTTCTTCCAAGATTTTTAATTCATTATATCACAAATCCAACTGCACTAATCAAGTATACTGAGTCTAAAGACTCAACAAGCATGTACATACATATATCATATATGGAACATAAACTTAATGAAATGGCATAACATAAACATAACATAAAACTTTTCATTTAGGGGTGATGAGATATGTGTAATTGTGGCAACTATCCAAAGAGCACATCATTGGTTCCCGTGATCACGTTCGTTGTACAACAAGCATATGACATTGGAGATTAAACTTTCATTCTTTGGAAAGGCCCCTCCGGAGCTCATCCCGGAGTACCAGTCCTGTATTGTCACCACAAAAGAGAAATGAAGATATTGGAAGAGGAGATGTCGAAACATATATATGCACTTTGAGTGAGTTAGTAGCCAAGAAATATGCAGGCAGAGGAGCGAGGATCAAGCTTGTGGCTTGTGTATGGACGTAACCATGGGTAAAAGAGACACCCAAAGACTCGAAGCTTGGCGAGATTGGGTGGTTTGAGAAAGAGTTTCTCAAAAGATGATAGGTAGGAGAGGTTGACTTTAGGTAAGCGATTGATGAGATAGTGGCAGTGGCAAGAGCATAAGGCCAAAAGGTGGGGGGAAGAGAGGCCTGGTGGAGAAGCGTGAGACCAGTTTCAACAAGATGGCAATGAAGACGTTCAGGATAACCATTGTGTTGGGGTGTGTGGAGGTGTAGTGAGATGAGAGATGCCTAATTGCGCGAGGAATGATTTTAGGCAAGAAATTCGCCACCATTATCAGTATAGAGAGAAATAATGTTGCGGTGGAAGTAATTTTATACCAATGCTTTGTAAGAGAAATATGGTTAGGACGTCAGATTTGCATTTTACGGGGTAAAAGCATATGTATTTGGAGAAGTGATAAAAAAAAATGACGTAGTATTTATAACCATTAACGGAGTAAATGGGGGAGGACCATATGTCCGAGAAAATTAATTCAAGGGGCGATGACGAGGTAAGCGTAGACGTGAAAAACGGAAGTTGATGACTTTTATTAATAAGAAAGGAATTACAAGGTAAATTTGAAACAGAACTAGATGAAAGTGGTAAAACATGAGAAGATGCTAGACGACGGACTATATCTAAGGAAGGATGACCGAGATGGGAGTGCAATAGAGCCAGAGAGGAAGCAGTGGTGAGGAAGACCAAGGGTAAGGGAGGTGGAGGTGGTGGGGTTGGCCAGGTATAAAGTCCATCCTTACAAGACCCTGTGTCGAGAATGGCCCCCGTTAGCAGATCCTTCACCTGAAAAGACGAAGAGGAAAAAGTAACAGAAACATGGTTTGTACGACATAATTGAGAGACAGAGATTAAGTTATTGCACATAGAGGGAACACATAAAGTATTTGGTAGCTTTAGGGACTGAGGTAACGAGGTCAAGATGAGAGTGCCAGTGTGTGTAATGGGCAAACCAGTGCCATTGCCAACAACAATGGAGTCCAAACCATCATAGGGATTGTGATGAGACAGATTGGTTAGATCCATAGAGACATGATGAGAGGCACCGGTATCCAAGAGCCAATCAGAGGGGGACGGTGTGGACGTAGGGGCAACAACCATGTGGGCTTGAGGTGGAATGTATGTCTGCCAAGACGGAGAGGACGATGTTGGAGTGTAGTGAAATGAAGGGCAGCATTTGTCAGAGTGTCCAGTGACACCGCAAAGCTGACAGCGGCCAAGGTAAGGCCGCGGTGTGAAGGAGGCAGCGGGATGTCAAGGAGGAGCCGAGGGACAGGCACGGGCGTCCCGACCCCACTGCCCATGACCATTACGAGAGGAGCCCGATGGGTTGGTGGTGTAAGTGGGGCGGTTGGAGCGAGATGCAGTGAAGGCAGTGACTGGCATGGAGGAGGGAGGAGGCGCTACAGCAGCAAGATGAGCTTCAAAGGTAAGGAGCTTCTCATGAAGTTCATCGAAGGAGATGGAAGTATCCCGATCCTGGATGGCATGAGATAATTCCTTGTAATTTTCATCAAGGTCATGAAGGACCTTGATAGTGAGGTCTTCGGAGTCAACCGACACACCCATGAGAGCAAGTGCATCAATAGTGACTTTGATGCTTTGCATAAAATCAGTGACGGACTTCGAGCCTTTGACAGGATTCGAAAGTTGAGCTTTAAGTTGAAGGATGCGACCCCAACTAGGAGAGGCATAAGTCTTGTAGAGAGTGGACCAAGCATAAATGGAAGTGCGTGAAGCGGCAATGAATGGGATTGTGGTGGGCGAGAGAGCACCAATAATCGCATTGAGGAGCAACTTATCTTGGAGAACCCAGAGAAGATATTCCCGGTTGGGAGAGGTGACATCGTTGGTGGTAATGGTGGGTGGCGGGCAAGGTTTGGAGCCATCGACATAGCCCAGCAGATCATAGCCAATAAGAAGAGACTGGAACTGAAGCTTCCAGGCAGGATAGTTGGTAGCGGTGAGTTTTAGGGGGCTTGAGCAGCCATATTGATGGCGGTGAGAGAGGGTGGGGCGGGGAGAGTAACGGCCGAGGAAGACATAGTGGAGGTGGGCGGCGGCATGTAGTAGGGAGGAGTAAGGTTTAGGGGCATAAGCCAAGAAGCTTTGATACCATATGAGAGTTTGAAAGTGAATAATTATTATTAATAACAAGAGAGATATATATACAATTGTAGATTAGCCTAATACACTAGATAAGCACAATATAAGATCCTAGTATAGAGTAAAATATACAAGGATAAAATCTAAACAAATAACAGAAAATATTCACACAATCGTCTTGAAACGAACCAAACCCGAAGGAATTTTTTTTTTTAAAATATATGCCCATACATATATGCATCTATACTTAAAATAGATTTTCATAAAATTTAATGCATAATAAAAATCGATTGCATCTTAAAAGTTTAAAAACTCGAACAAGTTAAAAATCCATGCAAACGACTATAATCTCAAAAGTATGCAAACTAATGAGAAATAGTAAACATGTGCGAAAAATAGCTCAATACATAAAATATCTCATCATAAACTAAATCAACTGAAACATGAGCGGCGAAAGTCACGGGTGTGCTAGCTCGCCACGGATGCACAGAGGTCCACACCACCAGTCGGGACCACAACTTCTTGAATAACATAAAACTCACATGCACACCATTTATATCTAGTGAGCCTAAAGGCCCAGCATGCTCTACCTTAAATAACGAGTACTAATAAATAAAACCACATGCAAGAACATAACGTATATAAAAATAACCTGAGGATTCTAATGCATGCATGATCGTAAAATCGTATGCATAAAAATGCGTCGTAATCTATATCATAACATAACACGTAACATAATACATAACATAAGCATTGGCATATCATAAACATAAACACTATTTTCCTGTGGGTCATATCAGTGAAGTGTAATCAAATTCGATTGATCAATCTAAATTCATCGTACATGGTGGCAGCCTGTGGGGTGTACCCCTAACGCCCTATGCCACTTCACTCAACCTTTGGGGATCCATAGGCTCATAATCGTAAGTGGAAAGATCATCGGGCCCGGTATCCCGACCTCCAGTCCCGTGTTTGTCGCAAATCACTTCAACTTCCCAAAAATATTTTCTTTACATGTCCGTTATCTCATCATAAAATACATGCATGAATCATGAACTTAGAAATATCATTTTCTTAAAAATTTTCCCGTAAATATATATTTAATTCATTTTTCAAAATAAAAATCATACTTATATGAAAATATACATATACATCTATTAAATATATATTTACGGACTATTTTGTTTGTCACTGCTAGTTCGGGTTGCTGCCCCTTAACTAAAGCTCATAAACTTATACTGACTCATTAACATTTATACTGGCCCAAAAATACTTATACTAGCTCAATCACACTTAAAATGACTCAATCAGACTTAGATTGACACAATAGTACTTAGTCCAACTTAGAACTTAGCCCAACCAAATAATTAAACAACTTAGGCCTCATTAACATATTTAGCTCTATTATTAAATTAAACCTCCAATAATTACTTAAGCCCAATAAGTTTGGCTTAATAACTAAATTAATTTATTCAAGCCCAAATAAAATTTTATCCCAAATAAACAACTAAGCCCAATAAATAAATTAAACTCAATAAACATTTTAGACTCAATAACTAAATTAAGCCCAATTAACATCTTAGGCCCAATAACAAAATTGACCCAATGAATAAACTAAACACTTAGACTCTTAAATAAATTATCCGGCCCAAAATCAAATAATCCGGAACCAAACCATAACATATGACCCTAATACACTTTACCCGACCCAGACAACCCACTCGCCCGAGCCCTGCCCGAGCTTCCCGCGAGATAGACCACCCTTACAACCATCCAACTGTTCACCTAGCGAGCACTAGTTCAAGACATCTTAAACCAACACTCAAAGGGACCTAATCCAACCATCAACCATTGAACAACAACTAAGACCTAGCCATGGCAGAAAAATCATCCACAAAACATAAAAACATGAATAATGCATGAGTTAAAATTTGAGCTATCATATCCACATACAAATGCAACAACACAATTTAATAATCAAAACAGTGAATATACTGATCTAAACGGTGTGAGAAAGGAAGGGTATAACATGTCTTTGCATTTAAAACGCACGAAAAACTAATACGGTTGCGGTTGCGCGTATCGGGACTCGGAAATCTCATAATTATCCAATTCTGGAAGCTCAAATTCCTAAACTGCTGATTTTTGCCTCTAATTATTCTCAACTAGCTTCCAATCTGCGAAAAATCACATAACGGTAAAAAGTCAAACTTGGTCAACTTTGGTCAAACTTTGACCAAAAATTATCGAACTTTATTGCGCTCTCACCGCTTAACGATTTCGAATCTCGAATCAAAACTTGGATATTTGGATCCATCACGTCGAACCAATCAAAAATGGTTAACATGTCAAAACTCGCCGAAAAATTGGGTAAGACAGCGGCGCGGCGGCGATCTGCAAATCAACTCTAAAATTCACAAAATTTGGCAGGGTTGTAGAGCTCAACGAGAAAATTCTAACGGACTAGGACACGGCCGTAATGGACCATCGTGGCGACCAAAATCGGCGAAAAACAGTGGCAGCGGCGACGACGTTCGAAGCTTCGATCTACCCGATCTTTACACGAAAAAAGCAGGAACAAGCTTGGGAAATGATCTACACACATTCTAATACCATTTTGCAACCCAAAAACAAGCTCAATCGAGCTAAAATCCGACTATTACACGCGAAGAAGATGATGAATAGTGTCGCCCCTTTCTCGACTTTGTGATCACCAAATCGGACACCAAAACTCACGATTCTTGGTATGGTTGTGACCGCCTCGACGAGAGCTACAAAATGGCGTGGTCAATCGATGGCAATGGCGGCGATCGGACGGCCGGCGATGGTAGGGACGAATTGGGGGTTAGGGTTTTAGTATGTGTTTTGGGTGTTTTGTGTGTGTGAGAGAGTGTATCACTTAATATTATAAAATTTGGTCCTAAAATGATCCGGTCTGATCCATTTTAATGCTATTGTGTTATTTTACTCCAATATGTAATTTAACACATTTTTACAATTATCTGGAATAGTAAACTTCAACCTGCAACTAGACAGTTAATTCCCAATAAATAAATTGAGTCAATTTTAGGCTTTGACCAGTCACCCAAACTGATTAATTTTTCCAATTAAATTATCTGGAATAAATAATTATTTTTTTCCAACTCAATAATTATTTTAAATTGCCAATTAAATCGGTAATAAATTTTTGGGGCTTTGCAACTCTTCCCCCCTTAAATGAAATTTTATCCTCGAAATTGGAGTAAGTACCGATAATCTCTGGAAAATACGTCTGCATAACAACCTCGGCCTCCCAAAGAGCTTCCTCCTCTAACTGATTCTACCACCGGACCTTTACCAAGAGAAAAACTCGCGTTCTAAGTCTTTGCTCCTCCCGTGCTAAGATCTGCTCTAGTCGTTACTCGGACGACAAGTCTGACGCCAATTGCAGAGGCTCATATCCATTATGCATTACGCCCTTCATGGGCGCAATCCTCACAAACACATGGTATCCAACAGCAAACTCGAGGTCTTGTAGTCGTCAGTCAGCATAACTCTTCTGACGACTTTGTGTGGCCCTCATCTTATCCCGAATTCGAACAACGATATCTGCAGTCTGCTAAAATAACTCGAAACCTAAGAGAATTCTCTCGTCAACAACGTCCCAATGCATGGAAGATCTACACCTTGTCTCGAAAAAAAGTCTCGAATGGAGCCATACCTATAGACGCCTGACAACTGATGTTATAGGTAAACTCCACTAAAGGTAATCTCGACTCCTAAGAGCCCTCAAATTCAATCACAACAGGCTTTCAACAAAACCTCGATATCAACAGTCTCTCGATTCTATCTGGTGCCCGCCAAACACTAAATTCTAATTGTGTTATCAATCACTATCAGTTACGAGCCAAAACAATGTCAAGACGACGTTCAGTATAACTCAGCTCAATAAATAACTTGATGGGTCATAATCAAATCGAAATCGAAGAGACATGGTTCAGAACAATATCAAAATAAAATAATCTGGAAAAAAATCTGCTAAAAGGAAACAATTCGTTTGTAGTATAATACAAGGGGTGAGCGAATCAATTCAAGGCTCCATGAACAAGGGATACGAGTCAATCAATCAATATCAAATCAGGTAATCACCTGTCAATAGGTATGACATCGTCTCCATCATCAATACAAATCAAAATCAAGGTTGTCAGCGTAGCTTACACACGAGGGAATCCGCACACACTCAACGAAAAAAAAATAAAATCCTAAGGTTTAATCCGATGTCAACAAAATAAAATCGAGATCTCAATGGAATATAATAACAATACTCACTCAAATCAATATCCATGTCTAGATTTAGAATTCAAGTTCTCAAGAAATATGAATTTCAGAAATTCATAACCGAAATATCATTCGAATCCAAATTGACCGAATCTTCAATGAACAATGTCATGTGAATCAAGGAATGCATGAACTACAAGAAGGATTCCAATATTCTTAGAAAGAATCGATAAAATGGCTCACGTAACTGATTTTTATCTATCTCAAAAGAACCTTCCCAATCCTTCACAAAATCAACTAAACGTCAATCAATACTTAATTACTCAATTAGGACTATCACCAAATTCCCAAATTTCATATCTGCAACAAACTAATTCATCTCTCAATGGTACCCTTCACCCGAATCATTTGTCTCAACGATTCCTGAGAAAAATGAAATCTGAATTTCTCAACAGCAATCAATCAAATCTCTAAGAGAATTCTCAAAACATTCTCTCCGACCCAACATTCGCATCTAACCTATAGCAAACAATTACTAAAAATCCTCAAAAACTACTGAGAGATAAAAGAATGCGTAGCTCCAGAATCTAGCAACACAAACGTAACAATACCTCTAATGCTAATCTTCCCTGTACGCAAAAGATTTCCCAACAAATATAGTTCATTCTTCTAGAGCAACCAATTAACAACAAAAGTTCAATCTTAAGCATGCTACTTTCACCAATTCATAATTCTCATCTTACACATGCATTTCTAAAACACAAGTACAACAGTCAAGCAATTTTCAATGCAAATCTTAACTAAGCATCCCAATAATTGAATTTAAGAACACAAATTAAGATTATCTGATATAAGAGAAGTATCATGATCTGCATCATCAGCCTACACCACAAATGTGGGGACCTCGGGTGCTAATCTAATCTTACAGGGCAATTTATAACTAGAAATATTCAATCTGAATATTAGTCCGCTTAATAATCAAATAAATAATACAGGACATTTGGCGACACAAAACCTTACATTTGGCGACGTGAAAACACGTCGCGAAAAGAATAAATTTTTTTTTTTCCAGACAGACCACACACGGGCCCTGGTCCGGAACCTGCATGGACCCAAGGCACGGGGTCCGTGCCTCGTCTGGACCTGGGTTCGTGCCCAAGGCAAAATTCAAAAAAATATGGATTTCAAGGCAGAGTGTACCCGGACCCCTGCACGGACCTTGGCACGGGGTCCGTGCCCTATACTAAAAATTCAAAATTAAACATTACAAGTCTGTAAACATGATATATAAAACTCTTACTCAATTCCAAACCTCATTTACATGCATTCTTATTCAACTACACAGTCATAAACTTGTAAACTACATTAAGCCCTTCTTCTAGGATACACGACATCAACTATAAACGAGTACTCGCAAACATATATACAAAGGTTCTTGTTTGTGTTCTAATATGTTTAACAACTCAAAATACATGTTCTCTTGCTTAAAACCCGAGTCCTCACAGGCTAAAACTCTATCTCGAGCTATCCACGTCGAGTCTGACCAGCTCCTGCCCCACCTATTGCCATGCACACATACAAAACACAGCAATAGCCGGATCACTCCGGTGAGAATAAATCCCAGTATAAATAACAAAACATGCAATATAATAAACATGAATGCAATGCATGTTTCAATGGAAGGCTATCAAATCTGATTTCAACTGAATATTAGTTCTTGGGATCCCGAGCAAATAAAATCTTAAACTAACACCAACTCACCCAATCGAGGTGAAGTTAATTATTTTATTTCCTTTGACTTTGGCGCAACTATATTGAGTATTTTGGCTCTGCAAGTAACTCTACATTCCGTGCCACTCAACTACAGCCCTCCAAACGTCATATGCACTCTAGGCCTTTCAACCCTCTGTGCTTTTCAGGCTGGAGTTCAAGATGAATGCAACATAATCTGTATGCATTAAAGACAGTAAAACATCTTGAACATCTAATCACATAAGCAAGGAAATCATCAAATCATCTAATCACATAAAAAACACAAAATCAAACACGTATGTGATTAACAAGGGAATACTCGAAACAATAGTTATTTCGAGTGTTCTATCCCATCTGGATTGTCATTTATACCTTTCAATATCACGTCTGAAAGTACTTCAAATCTGCAATTACATCAATGATAATTCATATCAAAAGGATGCTCAACTTCTCAACTCAATCTCAAGTGCAAATGCTAGCAAACCTTGCTTCAAATCCTTCTCGGTTCAAATCGAAGATATCGAGTTCAGCAAACTTTTGATAAAATCTAATATAATATGTATACATTCTAACAAGATCAGATTGACATTCAAACCATACTTCTTTCAACTAACAAGAACAAAGTCTTGACATTTTGCGAATCGGCGGCGTAACGGCTACAAACCGGCGATCCAAACTCAAATATAACAACATATCAATCATTTCCCAACTCAAACCAACAAATATCAGTATGTATATACACGTCCAAACATCAATTCAGAATTGGAAGGTTTTCGAATTTGCTTCAATAAATCATATCAAATTCAAACGACAGTATTTTTCCGAACCGTCTGCGAATACATAATTGGTACAGCTCATATATGCATATATCTTAAAATCATGAATTTCCATCTTCAACATAAAAATAAAATCTGAGAAAAGTGAATGAAACTTGTACCAAAACGTAGCTCTCAGAGCGGTGATCGCAGATATATATTTGTCTCGAATTTCTGACGATCGGATCACAAGATATCGAAGCAATTACGGACAAAAATGGCGTCCAAAAGGGTTTCAGCCGTCTCTGTTCTTTCTTTCCCTTAATTCTGATGGGTTTTCACGTTGAAAAGAAATATTACAAGTGGGAATTAAGATATATATAGCCAAATTGCAGTTTAGTCCCTGAAATTTTGACTATTTGCAATTCAGTCCCCGAAAAAGAAATTTAATTCAATTTCAATCTTTATTCATTTAAGAATATTAGAATTTAATTATAAACTCTAAATATTCCAAAATTAAATATTCTCGAATTAAAATTAAATAATCCCGGGCCTTACAACAAACAAGCTCCCTGTGGTCTGCCTCGCCCTGCGATAGTTCCTCGAAATCGTTCCGGATCCTCGCAATGGTAGCACCTGTTTGAACCAACCAAACACTTTTCAGCATGAGGCCTCCGACACTGTCTGCAGAAAGGTACACCTCCAGTGCTAGGGGCAACTATCCCTATCGATGTTGTCTCTACTGGCCCTGTGGCCTCTACTGTTGCTAACGCGGTCCAGGAGAATCTGAGCCCTTAGACGACCCAAAATAAGACTTCTTTGCTAGCTGCTGCCAAGAATTTCCTCTAGATGACTGCTAGAACTGCCTCTGCTTCTGAAAATCAGCCTGCATCTCCTTCCTCCCCTTCTCGGACTGGCACACTCGACTAACCGCTACCTTGTACATTGTCACGTCCGCCATGGAAACATCATGCTTGATTTCGGACCTCAAGTCACCAGTGAAATGTCGCAGCCTCTCACTCTCCACTGTAGCAATCGTGGGCACGAAGTGACACTCCAGCTCGAACTGCCTCACAAACTCAGCCACAAGTGGATCACGGGTTCACGCAAACTCCTTCGGTCCCTGCTTGCAGAACCTCTCAGTGATGTCCTCCTCTTGCGCCCTCCTAAGCTGTCTATCCTGATGCTCAAGTAAACTCGTGATACCAGCTAGCATTCTCATGCTGGCCCTCTGTTGTGAAATTTCCTCGCAAGTGTACGAGTGTCAAGTTTTAATATAGTGAATAATTCAGATATCGATCCCACAGGGAGTAAAATGAAAATATTTAGTACTTGTAATTAAAATAGTCCAAACTTTATCTAGAAAATCAATAATCAAGAATTTTGCAATAAAAATAAATAATCAATGAAGTTTCGATAGCACACACACAACTTTCAGATTAAAATCAATCAGAGAAAAATGGTCTAGAGGTATAGATTTCAACTGGTGTCAACAACAATCAATCCTAATTAATTAATCTTCATGAATTTCGAAGAATTAATAGCCAAGAACACTTACGTGTATTATTCCCTCTCCCGAGTGCCGAATAAAATATATCAACTACAATTCAATTCCAATATCCCTATTAAGAATCTACTTGCAATGATCAATTCAAAACTATGTTCTCTTTAAAAGCTCTGTTAAAATTATACACTCTCCCGAGCGATATAAATAATTAACAGTGTATTTTCTATTTGTCCTATTCAAAATCTCCTCTCCCGAGTGCCAGATTTCAAATAAATATTACAAATCAATTATTGATCAGATAATTGAAAAGACAATCAATTCTAGAAAAAAATAATTAATCTAGAAGAAACCCAATTCAATAAAATCAAGAATTCATGAAAGTGTCTACACCAGGTTCCATCCGACCTCTAGACTCTAAAAATTTAGTTCATAATAAAATTCTGAATAAAACAATAATTCATAAATTCAAACATATTCAGAATAAAATAAAAGTAAGAAATCAAATCCGTCGTCGACGCCGTGTCCGGTCGATCAAACTCCGTCTTCGTTCTTCACGATGAAGCTCCAGAATAATATAAAAGTCACGATCAAATCTCTGATTCCTGTGTAATTGTTGTGGCGGCTCTCTCCTCTTTTTCCCAAGTCTGAGAAAAATTCCTTTTTATATGTTCACACAAAAGCCCAAGAATAAAGCCCAACATATATAGAAGTTTCCTTCCCGATTAAATTTCCAACTTCAGAATTGGCGACGAGCGCCCTCTCCAGGACTCACGCGGGCGCGCATAACTCTCTGTCGAGGTTTCTCAATCTTCTCCTCTGAAGCGCGATAGCGCTTGCTTTCTTCCCCATTAGCGCTTAAAGAAGCGTTAATCATTTAAGGCCCAATAAGCAAAAGCCCACTAACTCTTTCAATTCTTGTCTGTTCGTTTCTTTTCCCTTCTTCTTTTCTTTCTTCTTTTTCTTTTAATTCCTTTCTATTTTATTTTCTCTTCTAAATTCTTATCTTCTTCTTCTTTTCCATAAAATCTCTTTAATTCTCTGCAAGAACAAAAACAACAAAATACCCACATAAATCTGCTCGAAACAAATATTTAACAATTAAATCATATATAAATTAAGTGTATAAAATACACTTATCAAATACCCCAAAACTTAGACTTTTGCTAGTCCCGAGCAAAACTATTCAAAACAATAACTTCCAAAAACTCAAATCATCATAAACTCACAAGAATAGTCAAGAAATATTATGGAGCAATGGCCTCGACAATGATTTCAAAGAATTTTCAAATCCAATCTCATCCAACCTACTAACACTTGAAAGTTTCAGTCATAACAAAATAATAACCGCATAAACTCACAATCTCCGCAACTCACGTTCAAAACACCCTTATCCAAGTTCATTTCAAACATTCATAGATCATGAGGACTTTTCAAGGATAGCATAGGATCAAATAAGATATTGAATCAAAAACACTCACAATCAGGTAAATGCAAAGAATAATAGTGTGTGCGTGTTTAGATCAAAATTCATAATCATTAAAAGCATCAATCAACCGTCCATAGGCTAAATTCTTGCAACTCTTCTCCACTAGTATATTGGGCAACTGAGACTCGGTCAATAGGACTTATTCAGCTTATAATGTAAGGCCTGGCTCATGGCTACAAATGAAGGATAAGAATTCAAAAATAAGGAGTAATTCATATTTTTATGCTCATTCTAACTTCAACTCCTTTTTCATTCAAAATTTCACATTCTTCTTCCTTCATTTCATTTCTCAACTTTTTCACAACTCTCTCACAAATTTTTTCTTTCTTTCACAACTTTTTCAACCACATTTTTCAACTCTTTTTTTTCTACTACCTTTTTTTCATCTTTTCAATTCATCCACCACACCAATCCTTTTTTCACAAATAAAGCTAGGAGCATACAACATTTTAGCATTCAAATTACTCCCTTAAAAGTAGGAAATAGTGTTTAGGCTATTCAGGTAGTCAATGTAGGACCTTGAAATAATGACGAATGGGGGTTTAATCACACGTTTACACGCATGCCATTCGATTTTCAATAAAGCTCAAACAAGTTACTAGGGATAAAATAGTAATAGGTAGCTTGAAAGGCTCAAACGAATTCAGAAAAATCGCCTAAATCATTCCTAATCTTAGTTTTGCCCGTATTTCGCCTCGAAGAGTGTTCGAACTAGTTCTAGACAAGTCTCAATCCACAATTAAATCATACAAATCTCAATCAGTGCAGAAACAATAATCATCAGCAGTTAACGATGATTTTCACAAAAAAAATTCAGATTTTCTCGTACCTCAATGTACTAATATACAAGTGTAGCTCAAATGGGCAACTAAGGATAAATTCAATGAAAATTAGGCCCAAAAATTTCAAACAATGCCTCAATCATATCTATGTCTGTATGTCTCAAAAATCAGATTCAAGTATTAATCACAGAGTATATAGAAAATTGTTCATCTAATTGGTTCCATATTTTCAAAAATATTTGTCAGATAGGTAGAAAATCATGGATTTCAGTTATAGCACAAAAATATTTTTCATTGACCATGCATCCATATATTTCTCAACTTCTTTTAAATTCAACTCAACTCAACCAAAAACAACTAAACTCAACAAAAAATTTATCTATGAACTTCAAAACTCAACTTTCAATCAAACAACCAAACAACTAAATCAAACATTGATTCAACCCCCCCCCCCCCCCCCCAAACTTAATGTAATCATTGTCCCTAATGATTAAAAACAATAAAAAGAACAAGGGACTCATACCATCGACACCGAGCATCAGGACTCAACGTCATCATCATCATCTCCAAGGAAAGAAGGTGCAGCAGCAGCAGTATCATCAGAAGACCACTGCGGAGGAGGTGGATAAGGCACAACAGTGGGCGGATAATTCTGGGCGAGAGCGGCAGTGAAGTCATGCATGTATGTCATATGTGCTCGCATCATCTTCCACTGCTTCTTCATCTGAGCAAGCACGGCCGTAGAATCATCACGAGTAGAATACTCAGGGTCCGGATGTGTCGGTAGTGACATAGGTGCTTCCAAATGGGAAGGTGCTGGCTCAAAGTGTGGTAGTGGCTCAGAGTGCTGTGGTGGTTCAGCTGCCTGTTCAGAAGTACTAGCCGTTTTTTTCTTCGTGTCCCGTCTCAATGCACCAGTAATTCTTATAGGACCTCGAATTGGAAGAATCTGCTCCGTATCATCCCACACAACACCAGCTAACCGGCAAAGTTGAGTAATCAAAGACGAGTGGGGTAAACTGATAGTCGAAGATCCCCTAACAGCAGAAATGATAGAATCCTGAATTACTCTCCCAGCATCAACGGATTTCCCTGTCACAATGCAGTACACGAGTCCAGCTCTAACCTTAGTCACATCGGATGTATGCCCAGATGGAAACATCCTGGCAGCCACAAACTCATGCCAATTATTCGCTTCTCGTCGAAGAAATATGGATGGAAATGTAACAACTTCATCCTTCGCATTCCTCTTCCATTCCGCCCCATCCTCACACAAGGTCTGAAGTACAATGTTATCTGGATATGATTGATTCTTGAATACCTCATACTCATCATCTGCAATGTCCAAATCTGGCATTTCATAAAGGCTGTTAATTGTACTCTTATCAAAAGGCACCAATTTTCCTCGAACTCGAACTTTCAGATTCACGTCTTTGACCATCAAATTTGCATAAAACTCATGAATCAATAATATAACAGCATTCGGTGGACTTCTCACGAATGTATCCCAACCTCTTCTCTCAGCTTCAACTAACGCCGGCGCACTATGCTCTCTCAAACTCATTCCTCTTTCTTTGTGCATCCCTCTCTCCATTACATCAAAACAATACTCCTCTGCTGTGGCATTCCAAAATCTGTGTTTATCATATGGAGCAGAAGAAATTGATCCCTTCCCTTTGGTTTTCGGGGGCATTGTATCTCAATAATTCAACTCAAATCAATTGCAGATGGAATTCTCACAATCCCAACACCAAACTCCAACCGACTCCAGCAATGTGCAAACACAACTTTAACCCAAGCAATTTAACAAAAACTTGGCATGCATGAAGACAATAATATAGAAAGTTCACTGCCAAACGTTCTTCACCCCACAATTCAAACACCCAAACAGCCTCAACACACCAACTTTTATCACGGCATAAATGTAATAGATAAAATTTTAGCTTTGTACCGTTAAAGAAAGAAAACGTCCCAAACCCTGGTAGATTCCCCTGTTCTGTGCGAGGCGTGGATGGAGCAAGATCAAATTCTGAGAATCCCAGATTTACGATGGCCTTGTAATGAAGATCAAAATCCCAGAGATGATGATATTTTGTTGAGTGCAAGATTTCCGATGATTGTGCCAAAATGTGAGATTTAGAGCGGGACTCAAAAGAGAGATCGTGACTTCTGAAGTCTGGGAGGAGCAGATTAGGCTTTTAAATCTCAGATGTTGCGCGATAGCACCTCGTGTAGCGCAGACAGATAGAGCGATAGCGCTTAGATTAGCGCGGTTGACGTGCGCGATAGCGCAAGATCTTGCGCCTTTCAAGTTGCGCGATGGCGCCTCGTGTAGCGCAGTTTTGGAGAGCGATAGCGCTTGATTCTTGCGCGGGTATAGAGGGCGATAGCGCTTGGTCTTGTGCTATTAGGGAGTGCAATAGCGCATAAGTGTGCGCGGACTAGCAAGAGTTGACGAGCGAGCGCGCATAAAGATCTGCCCAGACTGTTAAAATCCTGAAAAATTTTCAAAACATTTATAAATTTAGGCCTCCAAAATTCCCAACAATAATTCAAAAATCATAAAATTAACTAATGAACAAGAATGAAAATTAAAGCAGAAATTAAAAATAAAAAAAATAAATAAATAAAAATAAATAAATAAATAAATAATTAAAAATTTTGGGTTGCCTCCCAAAAAGCACTTGGTTTATAGTCGTCAGCCCGACTTTCACGGGATTAATTCTTCCCCTTCTCTTTCACTCGCCAAATAAATTCCACGAACTGCCTTTTAAATTTTTCTTTTTTCGTGGCCTTCTTTGGTGGTTTTGGCGCTCTCTCGTTCGATGAATCAACCGCAATGTCGGCTTTTGAACGACCCTCCAACTTCATAACCGGCTCTATCAAGCATAATTTTTCGATAGGGGTGTTAGATGACTTCATGAATATATTAAAAATTACACTCTCACCGTCCACACCCATCGACAATGCACCTCTCTTCACCTCTATCTTGGCATCGGCAGTGGCCAAGAAAGGTCTCCCCAATATCAGGGGCATGTTTGCATCCTCCTCCATATCTAACACAACAAAATCCGCTGGAAAAATAAATTTATCTACTTTTACCAAAACATCTTCAATGATTCCAAGCGGATATGTGATAGATCGATCAGCCAACTGCAACGCGATCATGGTGGGCTTCACCTCACCAAGTCCTAAGCTCCTGAAAACAGACAAAGGCATGAGATTAATGCTAGCTCCTAAATCGCAAAGTGCATTATTAAAATAAGAAGAGCCAATAATGCAAGAAATAGTAAAACTCCCTGGATCCTTAAGCTTTTGTGGCATCTTCTTTTGGAGCACCGCACTGCACTCTTCCGTTAAATTCACTACCTCGTTCTCTAGCAGCCTCCTCTTCTTGGACATCACCTCCTTGATGAACTTCGCATAATTCGGCATTTGCTCCAAAGCTTCAGCAAAGGGAATGTTGATGTGAATCTTCTTAAAAATCTCCAAGAACTTGGAAAATTGCTCGTCCAATGCTTTCTTCTTGAACCTTTGCGGGTATGGAAGTGAAGGCTTGTACATCGGTTTTGGCTCAGATTCAAGCTCCTTCTCTTTCTCCTCAACTTTTTCCTTAAGTTTCTTATCCGCAACAGTAGGAATTTGGACTCCAACGTCTTTGGCACTCCGCACTTCGATGGCATTGCACTGCTCCTTGGGATTCACCTCAGTATTTCTAGGGAACTGGCCGCGATTGTTGTCCTTCAGTGCGTTCGCCAACTGCCCAATACTAGTCTCCATGGATTGCAACACTGCGCCCATGTTGGCCATGTGCGTCTCCAAACTGTCAAGTCGAGACTCAGTTCTCGCCATCCTCTTACCTGATTCCTGCACAAAAGTACTAACCACATCCTCCAACGACTGCTTACCCTCATCCTTGTTTGTATTGAATCCCGAAGGATTCAGCACATTTTTATTGTTAGCATACGAAAAATTTTCATGATTACGCAAGCTAGGATGATAAGTATTTGGGACAGGGTTACCTCTATAGCCTACATATCCTCGGTAGCCATTTGGATTTATATAATTGACTTGCTCTATAGCCGGTGATCCTTCAACTCCAGTTGAATCTGCAACATTAATTTTATTCAAAGAAGCTACCTGTGTAGTCAGTGCATATAATTGAGCAGTGATGGACGTGAGAGGATCCACTGCATACACTCCAGCTGGCTTCTTGACTCCCACACGCTCAGATGGCCATTGGAAACTATTGACCGTCATCTCCTCCAACATATCATAATCCTGAACATGATCCTTCGCAAATATAGTACCTCCAGCCGCTGAGTCCACATTCATTCTCGTAGGCGCATTCAGTCCATTGTAAAACCACTCAATCTGTTCCAATCTGCAAAATTGTGGTTAGGACAACGTCTAAGTAATTCTTTATACCTTTCCCACGCCTCGTAAAGCTGTTCAGAGTCCATCTGCCTGAAAGTACTGATCTCAATCTTCAGTTGGGTGGTTTTGGCAGGTGGAAAATATTTCGCAAGAAATTTTTCTGCCATCCCCTCCCAAGTAGTGATGCTTCCAAGCGGCAGTGATTGCAACCAACTTCTGGCTTGATCCCTGAGAGAAAACGGAAACAAGTGTAAGCGAATAATATCCTCAGACACACCATTTATTTTTACCGTATCCGTTATCTCCAAGAAGGTGCGTAGGTGTAGGTGAGGATCAGCAGTGGCGCTCCCATTAAATTGGTTCTGTTGAACCATGTTGATCAAGGACGGCTTTAGCTCAAATTTGTTCGCATTGATAGTTCCACGAGCGATTCCAGAAAAGTGAGCCTGGATCGTCGGCCGAAAGTGATCTCTAATTGGCACCAAGGGAGCTTGTTGTGCTTCTTCTTCAGCCATGTTATTAATTTCTTCTCTTCTCTCTCTTCTCAAAGCACGTGCAGTGCGCTCGATCTCCGGATCAAAAAATAGAGAATTAGAACTTTGAGATCGTCGCATAGACTGCAATTAAAAATAAGAAGAAATTAATTAGCAACTTAAAAAATAAAATAAAAAAACTCTAAATTAAAATCTAGACTAATTGGTAACAAGACTAAAAAAATAATCAAAATTTACTCCCCGGTAACGGCGCCAAAAACTTATTGTGAAATTTCCTCGCAAGTGTACGAGTGTCAAGTTTTAATATAGTGAATAATTCAGATATCGATCCCACAGGGAGTAAAATGAAAATATTTAGTACTTGTAATTAAAATAGTCCAAACTTTATCTAGAAAATCAATAATCAAGAATTTTTCAATAAAAATAAATAATCAATGAAGTTTCGATAGCACACACACAACTTTCAGATTAAAATCAATCAGAGAAAAATGGTCTAGAGGTATAGATTTCACCTGGTGTCAACAACAATCAATCCTAATTAATTAATCTTCATGAATTTCGAAGAATTAATAGCCAAGAACACTTACGTGTATTATTCCCTCTCCCGAGTTCCGAATAAAATATATCAACTACAATTCAATTCCAATATCCCTATTAAGAATCTACTTGCAGTGATCAATTCAAAACTATGTTCTCTTTAAAAGCTCTGTTAAAATTATACACTCTCCCGAGCGATATAAATAATTAACAGTGTATTTTCTATTTGTCCTATTCAAAATCTCCTCTCCCGAGTGCCAGATTTCAAATAAATATTACAAATCAATTATTGATCAGATAATTGAAAAGACAATCAATTCTAGAAAAAAAATAATTAATCTAGAAGAAACCCAATTCAATAAAATCAAGAATTCATGAAAGTGTCTACACCAGGTTCCATCCGACCTCTAGACTCTAAAAATTTAGTTCATAATAAAATTCTGAATAAAACAATAATTCATAAATTCAAACATATTCAGAATAAAATAAAAGTAAGAAATCAAATCCGTCTTCGACGCCGTGTCCGGTCGATCAAACTCCGTCTTCGTTCTTCACGATGAAGCTCCAGAATAATATAAAAGTCACGATCAAATCTCTGATTCCTGTGTAATTGTTGTGGCGGCTCTCTCCTCTTTTTCCCAAGTCTGAGAAAAATTCCTTTTTATATGTTCACACAAAAGCCCAAGAATAAAGCCCAACATATATAGAAGTTTCCTTCCCGATTAAATTTCCAACTTCAGAATTGGCGACGAGCGCCCTCTCCAGGACTCACGCGGGCGCGCATAACTCTCTGTCGAGGTTTCTCAACCTTCTCCTCTGAAGCGCGATAGCGCTTGCTTTCTTCCCCATTAGCGCTTAAAGAAGCGTTAATCATTTAAGGCCCAATAAGCAAAAGCCCACTAACTCTTTCAATTCTTGTCTGTTCGTTTCTTTTCCCTTCTTATTTTCTTTCTTCTTTTTCTTTTAATTCCTTTCTATTTTATTTTCTCTTCTAAATTCTTATCTTCTTCTTCTTTTCCATAAAATCTCTTTAATTCTCTGCAAGAACAAAAACAACAAAATACCCACATAAATCTGCTCGAAACAAATATTTAACAATTAAATCATATATAAATTAAGTGTATAAAATACACTTATCAAATACCCCAAAACTTAGACTTTTGCTAGTCCCGAGCAAAACTATTCAAAACAATAACTTCCAAAAACTCAAATCATCATAAACTCACAAGAATAGTCAAGAAATATTATGGAGCAATGGCCTCGACAATGATTTCAAAGAATTTTCAAATCCAATCTCATCCAACCTACTAACACTTGAAAGTTTCAGTCATAACAAAATAATAACCGCATAAACTCACAATCTCCGCAACTCACGTTCAAAACACCCTTATCCAAGTTCATTTCAAACATTCATAGATCATGAGGACTTTTCAAGGATAGCATAGGATCAAATATAAGATATTGTATCAAAAACACTCACAATCAGGTAAATGCAAAGAATAATAGTGTGTGCGTGTTTAGATCAAAATTCATAATCATTAAAAGCATCAATCAACCGTCCATAGGCTAAATTCTTGCAACTCTTCTCCACTAGTATATTGGGCAACTGAGACTCGGTCAATAGGACTTATTCAGCTTATAATGTAAGGCCTGGCTCATGGCTACAAATGAAGGATAAGAATTCAAAAATAAGGAGTAATTCATATTTTTATGCTCATTCTAACTTCAACTCCTTTTTCATTCAAAATTTCACATTCTTTCTTCCTTCATTTCATTTCTCAACTTTTTCACAACTCTCTCACAAATTTTTTCTTTCTTTCACAACTTTTTCAACCACATTTTTCAACTCTTTTTTTTCTACTACCTTTTTTTCATCTTTTCAATTCATCCACCACACCAATCCTTTTTTCACAAATAAAGCTAGGAGCATACAACATTTTAGCATTCAAATTACTCCCTTAAAAGTAGGAAATAGTGTTTAGGCTATTCAGGTAGTCAATGTAGGACCTTGAAATAATGACGAATGGGGGTTTAATCACACGTTTACACGCATGCCATTCGATTTTCAATAAAGCTCAAACAAGTTACTAGGGATAAAATAGTAATAGGTAGCTTGAAAGGCTCAAACGAATTCAGAAAAATCGCCTAAATCATTCCTAATCTTAGTTTTGCCCGTATTTCGCCTCGAAGAGTGTTCGAACTAGTTCTAGACAAGTCTCAATCCACAATTAAATCATACAAATCTCAATCAGTGCAGAAACAATAATCATTAGCAGTTAACGATGATTTTCACAAAAAAAATTCAGATTTTCTCGTACCTCAATGTACTAATATACAAGTGTAGCTCAAATGGGCAACTAAGGATAAATTCAATGAAAATTAGGCCCAAAAATTTCAAACAATGCCTCAATCATATCTATGTCTGTATGTCTCAAAAATCAGATTCAAGTATTAATCACAGAGTATATAGAAAATTGTTCATCTAATTGGTTCCATATTTTCAAAAATATTTGTCAGATAGGTAGACAATCATGGATTTCAGTTATAGCACAAAAATATTTTTCATTGACCATGCATCCATATATTTCTCAACTTCTTTTAAATTCAACTCAACTCAACCAAAAACAACTAAACTCAACAAAAAATTTATCTATGAAATTCAAAACTCAACTTTCAATCAAACAACCAAACAACTAAATCAAACATTGATTCAACCCCCCCCCCCCCCCAAACTTAATGTAATCATTGTCCCTAATGATTAAAAACAATAAAAAGAACAAGGGACTCATACCATCGACACCGAGCATCAGGACTCAACGTCATCATCATTATCTCCAAGGAAAGAAGGTGCAGCAGCAGCAGTATCATCAGAAGACCACTGCGGAGGAGGTGGATAAGGCACAACAGTGGGCGGATAATTCTGGGCGAGAGCGGCAGTGAAGTCATGCATGTATGTCATATGTGCTCGCATCATCTTCCACTGCTTCTTCATCTGAGCAAGCACGGCCGTAGAATCATCACGAGTAGAATACTCAGGGTCCGGATGTGTCGGTAGTGACATAGGTGCTTCCAAATGGGAAGGTGCTGGCTCAAAGTGTGGTAGTGGCTCAGAGTGCTGTGGTGGTTCAGCTGCCTGTTCAGAAGTACTAGCCGTTTTTTTCTTCGTGTCCCGTCTCAATGCACCAGTAATTCTTATAGGACCTCGAATTGGAAGAATCTGCTCCGTATCATCCCACACAACAGCTAACCGGCAAAGTTGAGTAATCAAAGACGAGTGGGGTAAACTGATAGTCGAAGATCCCCTAACAGCAGAAATGATAGAATCCTGAATTACTCTCCCAGCATCAACGGATTTCCCTGTCACAATGCAGTACACGAGTCCAGCTCTAACCTTAGTCACATCGGATGTATGCCCAGATGGAAACATCCTGGCAGCCACAAACTCATGCCAATTATTCGCTTCTCGTCGAAGAAATATGGATGGAAATGTAACAACTTCATCCTTCGCATTCCTCTTCCATTCCGCCCCATCCTCACACAAGGTCTGAAGTACAATGTTATCTGGATATGATTGATTCTTGAATACCTCATACTCATCATCTGCAATGTCCAAATCTGGCATTTCATAAAGGCTGTTAATTGTACTCTTATCAAAAGGCACCAATTTTCCTCGAACTCGAACTTTCAGATTCACGTCTTTGACCATCAAATTTGCATAAAACTCATGAATCAATGATATAACAGCATTCGGTGGACTTCTCACGAATGTATCCCAACCTCTTCTCTCAGCTTCAACTAACGCCGGCGCACTATGCTCTCTCAAACTCATTCCTCTTTCTTTGTGCATCCCTCTCTCCATTACATCAAAACAATACTCCTCTGCTGTGGCATTCCAAAATCTGTGTTTATCATATGGAGCAGAAGAAATTGATCCCTTCCCTTTGGTTTTCGGGGGCATTGTATCTCAATAATTCAACTCAAATCAATTGCAGATGGAATTCTCACAATCCCAACACCAAACTCCAACCGACTCCAGCAATGTGCAAACACAACTTTAACCCAAGCAATTTAACAAAAACTTGGCATGCATGAAGACAATAATATAGAAAGTTCACTGCCAAACGTTCTTCACCCCACAATTCAAACACCCAAACAGCCTCAACACACCAACTTTTATCACGGCATAAATGTAATAGATAAAATTTTAGCTTTGTACCGTTAAAGAAAGAAAACGTCCCAAACCCTGGTAGATTCCCCTGTTCTGTGCGAGGCGTGGATGGAGCAAGATCAAATTCTGAGAATCCCAGATTTACGATGGCCTTGTAATGAAGATCAAAATCCCAGAGATGATGATATTTTGTTGAGTGCAAGATTTCCGATGATTGTGCCAAAATGTGAGATTTAGAGCGGGACTCAAAAGAGAGATCGTGACTTCTGAAGTCTGGGAGGAGCAGATTAGGCTTTTAAATCTCAGATGTTGCGCGATAGCACCTCGTGTAGCGCAGACAGATAGAGCGATAGCGCTTAGATTAGCGCGGTTGACGTGCGCGATAGCGCAAGATCTTGCGCCTTTCAAGTTGCGCGATGGCGCCTCGTGTAGCGCAGTTTCGGAGAGCGATAGCGCTTGATTCTTGCGCGGGTATAGAGGGCGATAGCGCTTGGTCTTGTGCTATTAGGGAGTCCAATAGCGCATAAGTGTGCGCGGACTAGCAAGAGTTGACGAGCGAGCGCGCATAAAGATCTGCCCAGACTGTTAAAATCCTGAAAAATTTTCAAAACATTTATAAATTTAGGCCTCCAAAATTCCCAACAATAATTCAAAAATCATAAAATTAACTAATGAACAAGAATGAAAATTAAAGCAGAAATTAAAAATAAAAAAAATAAATAAATAAAAATAAATAAATAAATAAATAATTAAAAATTTTGGGTTGCCTCCCAAAAAGCGCTTGGTTTATAGTCGTCAGCCCGACTTTCACGGGATTAATTCTTCCCCTTCTCTTTCACTCGCCAAATAAATTCCACGAACTGCCTTTTAAATTTTGCTTTTTTCGTGGCCTTCTTTGGTGGTTTTGGCGCTCTCTCGTTCGATGAATCAACCGCAATGTCGGCTTTTGAACGACCCTCCAACTTCATAACCGGCTCTATCAAGCATAATTTTTCGATAGGGGTGTTAGATGACTTCATGAATATATTAAAAATTACACTCTCACCGTCCACACCCATCGACAATGCACCTCTCTTCACCTCTATCTTGGCATCGGCAGTGGCCAAGAAAGGTCTCCCTAATATCAGGGGCATGTTTGCATCCTCCTCCATATCTAACACAACAAAATCCGCTGGAAAAATAAATTTATCTACTTTTACCAAAACATCTTCAATGATTCCAAGCGGATATGTGATAGATCGATCAGCCAACTGCAACGCGATCATGGTGGGCTTCACCTCACCAAGTCCTAAGCTCCTGAAAACAGACAAAGGCATGAGATTAATGCTAGCTCCTAAATCGCAAAGTGCATTATTAAAATAAGAAGAGCCAATAATGCAAGGAATAGTAAAACTCCCTGGATCCTTAAGCTTTTGTGGCATCTTCTTTTGGAGCACCGCACTGCACTCTTCCGTTAAATTCACTACCTCGTTCTCTAGCAGCCTCCTCTTCTTGGACATCACCTCCTTGATGAACTTCGCATAATTCGGCATTTGCTCCAAAGCTTCAGCAAAGGGAATGTTGATGTGAATCTTCTTAAAAATCTCCAAGAACTTGAAAAATTGCTCGTCCAATGCTTTCTTCTTGAACCTTTGCGGGTATGGAAGTGAAGGCTTGTACATCGGTTTTGGCTCAGATTCAAGCTCCTTCTCTTTCTCCTCAACTTTTTCCTTAAGTTTCTTATCCGCAACAGTAGGAATTTGGACTCCAACGTCTTTGGCACTCCGCACTTCGATGGCATTGCACTGCTCCTTGGGATTCACCTCAGTATTTCTAGGGAACTGGCCGCGATTGTTGTCCTTCAGTGCGTTCGCCAACTGCCCAATACTAGTCTCCATGGATTGCAACACTGCGCCCATGTTGGCCATGTGCGTCTCCAAACTGTCAAGTCGAGACTCAGTTCTCGCCATCCTCTTACCTGATTCCTGCACAAAAGTACTAACCATATCCTCCAGCGACTGCTTACCCTCATCCTTGTTTGTATTGAATCCCGAAGGATTCAGCACATTTTTATTGTTAGCATACGAAAAATTTTCATGATTACGCAAGCTAGGATGATAAGTATTTGGGACAGGGTTACCTCTATAGCCTACATATCCTCGGTAGCCATTTGGATTTATATAATTGACTTGCTCTATAGTCGGTGATCCTTCAACTCCAGTTGAATCTGCAACATTAATTTTATTCAAAGAAGCTACCTGTGTAGTCAGTGTAGATAATTGAGCAGTGATGGACGTGAGAGGATCCACTGCATACACTCCAGCTGGCTTCTTGACTCCCACACGCTCAGATGGCCATTGGAAACTATTGACCGTCATCTCCTCCAACATATCATAAGCCTGAACATGATCCTTCGCAAATATAGTACCTCCAGCCGCTGAGTCCACATTCATTCTCGTAGGCGCATTCAGTCCATTGTAAAACCACTCAATCTGTTCCAATCTGCAAAATTGTGGTTAGGACAACGTCTAAGTAATTCTTTATACCTTTCCCACGCCTCGTAAAGCTGTTCAGAGTCCATCTGCCTGAAAGTACTGATCTCAATCTTCAGTTGGGTGGTTTTGGCAGGTGGAAAATATTTCGCAAGAAATTTTTCTGCCATCCCCTCCCAAGTAGTGATGCTTCCAAGCGACAGTGATTGCAACCAACTTCTGGCTTGATCCCTGAGAGAAAACGGAAACAAGTGTAAGCGAATAATATCCTCAGACACACCATTTATTTTTACCGTATCCGTTATCTCCAAGAAGGTGCGTAGGTGTAGGTGAGGATCAGCAGTGGCGCTCCCATTAAATTGGTTCTGTTGAACCATGTTGATCAAGGACGGCTTTAGCTCAAAATTGTTTGCATTGATAGTTCCACGAGCGATTCCAGAAAAGTGAGCCTGGATCGTCGGCCGAAAGTGATCTCTAATTGGCACCAAGGGAGCTTGTTGTGCTTCTTCTTCAGCCATGTTATTAATTTCTTCTCTTCTCTCTCTTCTCAAAGCACGTGCAGTGCGCTCGATCTCCGGATCAAAAAATAGAGAATTAGAACTTTGAGATCGTCGCATAGACTGCAATTAAAAATAAGAAGAAATTAATTAGCAACTTAAAAAATAAAATAAAAAAACTCTAAATTAAAATCTAGACTAATTGGTAACAAGACTAAAAAAATAATCAAAATTTACTCCCCGGTAACGGCGCCAAAAACTTATTGTGAAATTTCCTCGCAAGTGTACGAGTGTCAAGTTTTAATATAGTGAATAATTCAGATATCGATCCCACAGGGAGTAAAATGAAAATATTTAGTACTTGTAATTAAAATAGTCCAAACTTTATCTAGAAAATCAATAATCAAGAATTTTTCAATAAAAATAAATAATCAATGAAGTTTCGATAGCACACACACAACTTTTAGATTAAAATCAATCAGAGAAAAATGGTCTAGAGGTATAGATTTCACCTGGTGTCAACAACAATCAATCCTAATTAATTAATCTTCATGAATTTCGAAGAATTAATAGCCAAGAACACTTACGTGTATTATTCCCTCTCCCGAGTTCCGAATAAAATATATCAACTACAATTCAATTCCAATATCCCTATTAAGAATCTACTTGCAGTGATCAATTCAAAACTATGTTCTCTTTAAAAGCTCTGTTAAAATTATACACTCTCTCGAGCGATATAAATAATTAACAGTGTATTTTCTATTTGTCATATTCAAAATCTCCTCTCCCGAGTGCCAGATTTCAAATAAATATTACAAATCAATTATTGATCAGATAATTGAAAAGACAATCAATTCTAGAAAAAAAATAATTAATCTAGAAGAAACTCAATTCAATAAAATCAAGAATTCATGAAAGTGTCTACACCAGGTTCCATCCGACCTCTAGACTCTAAAAATTTAGTTCATAATAAAATTCTGAATAAAACAATAATTCATAAATTCAAACATATTCAGAATAAAATAAAAGTAAGAAATCAAATCCGTCTTCGACGCCGTGTCCGGTCGATCAAACTCCGTCTTCGTTCTTCACGATGAAGCTCCAGAATAATATAAAAGTCACGATCAAATCTCTGATTCCTGTGTAATTGTTGTGGCGGCTCTCTCCTCTTTTTCCCAAGTCTGAGAAAAATTCCTTTTTATATGTTCACACAAAAGCCCAAGAATAAAGCCCAACATATATAGAAGTTTCCTTCCCGATTAAATTTCCAACTTCAGAATTGGCGACGAGCGCCCTCTCCAGGACTCACGCGGGCGCGCATAACTCTCTGTCGAGGTTTCTCAACCTTCTCCTCTGAAGCGCGATAGCGCTTGCTTTCTTCCCCATTAGCGCTTAAAGAAGCGCTAATCATTTAAGGCCCAATAAGCAAAAACCCACTAACTCTTTCAATTCTTGTCTGTTCGTTTCTTTTCCCTTCTTCTTTTCTTTCTTCTTTTTCTTTTAATTCCTTTCTATTTTATTTTCTCTTCTAAATTCTTATCTTCTTCTTCTTTTCCATAAAATCTCTTTAATTCTCTGCAAGCACAAAAACAACAAAATACCCACATAAATCTGCTCGAAACAAATATTTAACAATTAAATCATATATAAATTAAGTGTATAAAATACACTTATCACCCTCTCAAAAGCTGCGAGTGGTAGAACTGTAGGTGAAGGTAGAGGAGAAGGTGGATCCTGATTAAACGAATCGTAAACTACGCGACTCGAAGACATACTGCAATTCCCAATAATCCCTCACGCAACCATATTGCATAGTTATGTATTTTAATTTAAAAGCTTTATAACATAAATTTCAGTGAAAAATCTAACTCATGGGTCCCATTCTTAAAACATAATTAAAAGCATTTAAAAACTCACAGACTGGCAGTGCGACTTCTGAGCTCCACGTAGCAGGCTAGCCAACCCTCCAAGGACCTTGCTCTGATACCAAATGAAAAAAATCAAACTCGAAGGAATTTTTTTTTTAAAATATATGCCCATACATATATGCATCTATACTTAAAATAGATTTTCATAAAATTTAATGCATAATAAAAATAGATTGCATGTTAAAAGTTTAAAAACTCGAACAGGTTAAAAATTCATGCAAATGACTATAATCTCAAAAGTATCCAAACTAATGAAAAATAGTAAACATGTGCGAAAAATAGCTCAATACATAAAATATCTCATCATAAACTAAATCAACTGAAACATGAGCGGCGAAGGTCACGGGTGTGCTAGCTCGCCACGGATGCACAGAGGTCCACACCATCAGTCGGGACCACAACCTCTTGAATAACATAAAAATCACCTGCACACCATTTAGATCTAGTGAGCCTAAAGGCCCAGCATGATCTACCTTAAATAACGAGTACTAAGAAATAAAACCACATGCAAGCACATAACGTATATAAAAATAACCTGAGGATTCTAATGCATGCATGATCGTAAAATCGTATGCATAAAAATGCGTCGTAATCTATATCATAACATAACACGTAATATAATACATAATATAAGCATTGGCATGTCATAAACATAAAAATTATTTTTCTGTGGGTCATATCAGTGAAGTGTAACCTAATTCGATTGATCAATATAAATCCATCGTACGTGGTGGCGGCCTGTGGGGTGTACCCCTAACGCCCTATGCCACTTCACCCAACCTTTGGGGATCCATAAGCTCATAATCGTAAGTGGAAAGGTCATCGAGCCCGGTATCCCAACCTCCAATCCCGTGTTTGTCGCAAATCACTTCAACTTCCCAAAAATATTTTTTTTACATGCCCGTTATCTCATCATAAAATACATGCATGAATCATGAACTTAGAAATATCATTTTCTTAAAATTTTGCCCGTAAATATATATTTAATTCATTTTTCAAAATAAAAATCATACTTATATGAAAATATACATATACATCTATTAAATATATATTTACGGACTATTTTGTTTGCCACTGTCTAGTTCGAGTTGCTGCCCCTTAACTAAAGCCCATAAACTTAGACTGGTTCATTAACATTTATACTGGCCCAAAAATACTTATACTATCTCAATCACCTTAAAATTACTCAATCAGACTTAGATTGACATAATAGTACTTAGTCCAACTTAGAACTTAGCCCAACCAAATAATTAAAAAACTTAGGTCTCATTAACATATTTAGCTCTATTATTAAATTAAACCTCCAATAATTATCTTAAGCCTAATAAGCTTGGCTTAATAACTAAATCAATTCATTCAAGCCCAAATAACATTTTATCCCAAATAAACAACTAAGCCCAATAAATAAATTAAACCCAATAAACATTTTAGACTCAATAACTAAATTAAGCCCAATGAACATCTTAGACCCAATAACAAAATTGACACAATGAATAAACTAAACACTTAGACTCTTAAATAAATTATCTGGCCCAAAATAAAATAATCTAGAACCAAACCATAACATATGACCCTAATACACTTTACCCGACCCGGACAACCCACTCGCCCGAGCCCTGCCCGAGCTTTCTGCTAGATAGACCACCCTTACAACCATCCAACTGTTCACCTAGCGGACACTAGTTCAAGACATCTTAAACCAACACTCAAAGGGACCTAATCCAACCATCAACCATTGAACAACAACTAAGACCTAGCCATGGTAGAAAAATCATCCACAAAACATAAAAACGTGAATAATGCATGAGTTAAAATTTGAGCTATCATATCCACATACAAATGAAACAACACAATTTAATCATCAAAACAGTGAATATACTGATCTAAACGGTGTGAGAAACTAAGGGTATAACATGCCTTTGCGTTTAAAACGTACGAAAAACTAATACGGTTGCGGTTGCGCGTATCGGGACTCGAAAATCTCATAATTATTCAATTCTGGAAGCTCAAATTCCTAAACTGCTAATTTCTGCCTTTAATTAATCTCAACTAGCTTCCAATCTGCGAAAAATCACATAACGGTCAAAAGTCAACCCTGGTCAACTCTGGTCAAACTTTGACCAAAAATTATCGAACTTTATTGCGCTCTCACCGCTTAACGATTTCGAATCTTGAATCAAAACTTAGATATTTGGATCCATCACGTCGAATCGATCAAAAATGGTTAACATGTCAAAACTCGCCGGAAAATTGGGGAAGACGGCGGCGCGGCGGCGATCTGCAAATCAACTCCAAAATTCACGAAATTTGGCACGGTTGTAGAGCTCAACGAGACAATTCTAACAGACTAGGACACGGCTGGAATGGACCACCGTGGCAGCCGGAAATGGCGAAAAACAGTGGTGGCGGCGACGACGTTCGAAGCTTTGATCTACCCGATTTTTCCACGAAAGAAGCTAGAATAAGCTTGGGAAATGATCTACACACATTCTAATACCGTTTAGCAATCCAAAAACAAGCTCAATAGAGCTAAAATCCGACTATTACATGCGAAGAAGATGATGAATAGTGTCGCCCCTTTCTCGACTTTGTGATCACCAAATCGGACACCAAAACTCACGATTCTTGGTATGGTTGTGACCGCCTCGACGAGAGCTACAAAATGGCGGGGCCAATCGATGGAAATGGGGGCGATCGGACGGCCGGCGATGGTAGGGACGAATTGGGGGTTAGGGTTTTAGTGTGTGTTTTGGGTGTTTTGTGTGTGTGAGAGAGTGTATCACTTAATATTATAAAATTTGGTCCTAAAATGATCCGGTTTGATCCATTTTAATGCTCTTGTGTTATTTTACTCCAATATGTAACTTAACACATTTTTACAATTATCTGGAATAGTAAACTTCGACCTGCAACTAGACAGTTAATTCCCAATAAATAAATTGAGTCAATCTTAGGCTTTGACCAATCACCCAAACTGATTAATTTCTCCAATTCAATTATATGGCATAAATAATTATTTTTTTTCCAACTCAATAATTATTTTAAATTGTCAATTAAATCGGTAATAAATTTTTGGGGCGTTACACATATGCTAATAAAAAGCACATAGAACATCAAAATATTTTTCATGCATCATCATAACATCATAAACTTCGTCATACTTTCTCATCATTAACATCATCGTTATAATCTTTATGATTCTCTTCATAAACATCTTAAACTTCATAAACTTCCATTACGAAACTTCTTAAAATCATCAAGAACCTTGGACATAACTTTAAAAATTTATCATGTCATCATGAAATTTGAAAATAATTTGAAACTCAACATATCATGCTCTTAAAAATCCTTTCATGCTTGAAAATCATGTGTGCTAAGTACATAAAAATGAGAACACTGATAAGCACGAATCTTATAGCTTATTTGACACATTATTTTGTCGTATTTGTACTTATCTGGCATTTTTATTCCGAATTTTGCGCCTAAATCGTCATACTTTTATATGTTTGTAGGTTTGACTAAAAGTTGAGAAGACTTTAATATTTAAGAAAAAGTCAAACAATGCGATGTCACGTCGAAACTTGGTTGAAAAACACGAAAAAAATCCTTAGAAGCCAAGAAGGATTCGAGACAGAAAAATATCCGGACCCCGTGCATGTTCTGGAAGGGGGTCCGTGCATATTGGGTATAAAGAAGAGAAGTTCGCCCAGAAAAATGTCTAGACCCCGTGCCCCGTCTGGAACCACTTCCGTGCACATGTTGATGAAGAAATTCGGGACAGAGTACATCCGGACGGGTACACGGACCCTTATCCGGGGTCTGGGTAGTTACTGTTCACAAGAAAATTTAATATCCGGAGGTGCATCCGAAGGGTATCCGGGGTCTGTGTGGTTCGCATATTTGGAAAAAAAATATATTGCCAGAATTTGGAAATTTCGAGACTCTGATTATTTTGGGCAATATTGGACATTATTTTGGACAAAAAAAAAGGTTTTTAGAGAAAAATATAAAAGGGAATCAATCCCTAATTTGAAAAGGACTTTTGACGCTTGGACTTTGGCCAGATTTTCGGAATTTGACGGCTGAGAGCTTGGGAGAGCAGAAACGAAGAACGCAAGCAAGATTCGGCACCATCGCTGAGATTTTCTTAATTCTTCTTTGTCTATTTTTATTTGTTATGAATTCAAACATGAAACTTTTGTTTGATTTTATTACTATGGAGTAGTCGTCCTTTGACTGGGGCCACAATAGGGCCAGACTTTTGATTTTTGTTGATGGAATAGATTGATTGATTTTTTATTTATGAAATATTTATTGATTCATGTTTGTGCATAATTTTTGCTTTTAATCTGGCCAATTAATTGCATGTCTGTTGTTCGATCTGGACTTGAAAAAGAAGAGATTGAAATTAGCTTCAGAAATATTAATCAACACATGGTTAAACCGACTAGAAATAGTATTCGGTTTCAGTGTGCAATTTTAGGCAAAAGCTGGAATTCCATAACTCGTGAATGCATTTTTGTTTAATTAAATTCAATTAGAAATAATTGGACTATTAAATGAAAATAGGATTATTAATTCTAGAAATAGATTAATAATTATTCTAGGAAATTTCGTCGTGAATATGAATGATTCTTGGTTGATTACATCCAATACATGGCAATCATCGATGTCTGGTACCGTTGTGTGTTCCTGGTCATTTTTCTAAAATTTGAATTCGTCTTAAATTTACTCTGCGTTTTAAGTTAATTAAAACTTCTGCTTTAGAATAATTTAGTTTATTTTCATTAGTTTAATAATTCGTATAAATCCCTTATTTTAATTAGCCTAGATTAATTTAAATAGTCTATATTTTAGTATTTAAACATTAGTCTCTGTGGGATCGACTTGGACTCTGTCCAACTATATTATAACTTGACCTAGTTCACTTGCTAGAATTTTTTCCAACCGAAATCGTCGGTCAAACATCATCTTTACATTTATAAAATTTCAAGCTTTCATAATGAACATAACTTTTGTGATAACATACTAGCATATAATGCATTACATTTTAACTGATTTACGTTAATCGTTCTTTCCGTTCTTGACCTTAAAACTCAAAACTTTTTCATATGACATCTTAAAAATACTTAAAACACCTTAAAATATCATAAACATGAATTTAAGACCTCAAAAACATGTACCAAACTTTTCCGAGCAAAACTATTTGCGCTCGAGCGGAAGAAATTCCCGCTCGAGCGCGGGCGCCTAAAGGCACAGGGCATGGGTGCGCCCAGCCCGGGCGCCCCTAAGCCCAACTGCTGCCTACACACACAGGCAGCGGCGTAAGGTGAAAACCTCGATTTTTCTTCAGATTTTTCGGTCCTTTTCGATCTCTTTTCAAACCTACTCACTCACCCATTGAAAATCATGATCAAACACATGAAAAACTTCAAAATATCGAAAAATATTAATCCAAAAACACCCATCTTTAAAAGATTTACATATAAACTTTTCATTCAAAATACACACACCAAATTCTCAGCTTCACATAACTTTTCCATCTAATCTCAAAAAAATCTTTAGACAAAACATACACTCGTTGAAACCTTGATTCCCCACATGACAAATCTTCAAAACTTGAAAGGATTTGATTAAAACATCAAACCTTCAAAAGCTTTAACTAAAAATATATATATCCAAAAATACTCATATTCAAACATATTTTTCTTAAAAATTTTTAACATATTTCTCAAATCTTTAACCAAACGTCAAGAACGATTTGTATTTCACAGTTCTACATCGTGTTCATAAAAAACTCATAAAATCAATGTAATATACATAACTTACACATCAACACACATATTTTCGTATCAAAATACATATACTCTTGATTGGTGGTTTCAAAAGCATTTAAAACTTGCATTTCACTTGCTTGGTATGGAAATCCGGACTCCGAAAACACGATCCTAGCCTTCTCATGATCGAGAGACGCAAAAATCATTGAAAACTTTCGAGAGAAAATTTAACCCTAGGGAGAGGGGATGATGGCGGCTGCAACGTGAATGGGGAGAGGAAAGACGAATAATTTTGACGCTAAGTTTGACTGGTTAAGTTGGACTCTCAAATCTTTAAAATACAAGCTCATGAGTCGGACATCGGCCCATAAAACTTAAAAATATAGCTTTTAAAATATCTCTATATCTCAAAAATTGAATATCATGCACCACTATTAAAATAAAAATATTCATAAAACATACTTGATTTAAATTTTTCTTAAACCTTTCTCAAATTTAAATAATTTGCACCAAAAACGCTTTTAACTTAAAACTTAAATAACATACATCACTTTTTAAATCAAAAGCTGCATAATGACCACTTACCTATTTAAAATCCTTAAACCTCGTTCATAACCTAGTCTCTATTCCTTCGTCACCGGGTTTAAACTCATACCTGAAAAACATTAAAAATAACTTGTAACCATTAAACATCAAACAATTTATATAACATTAAATTATTTTACACAACAGTTAAACATTTATTTTTAACACCTAAAAACTTAACTTTGAAACATAAAATCTCATGTAATATACTTAACACTAAATTTTTTAAACACAACTTTTAAATCATTAAAACATCACATAAAAACATTTAATTAAAAATAACTTTTAAATCATAAATAAATAAAATAAAATGACTTAAAATTCATTTATCTCTCGTGAGTTGATATATGGATTTTTTGGGTATTACAGTACGTCAGTACCTCTTAGTAGTCAAATTCTAGTAGTCCAAGTCCACTAACCAAACCTATAATCATACTTCACCGCATCACTATTTATCCTCTAAAAGTCTTAACTAGACTAATACCTACTCACTTAAACTATTCTGAGTTTAGTGTTATACCTGCATCCGACGTTAGTCCACTGATGGCGAAAGTCCCAACACTTGGACACTGCTCTACTTCTACTCCAGTAGCGTCCCGTCGCCCCTTGGCTATTGAGAAGAACGCTTAAAAGGACTAAGAATCGAGCTAGAAGAGGAAAGGGAAAGTGTTTGGTGCGGTGGGAAATGAGGCTCTCGCGCCTCTATTTATAGGCGAAGATCGGATGATCCGATCCTCAAGTTCGGATCGTCCGATCGTCCCAACGATTCCCCTCCGAACACGTGTCCCTTACACTGACAGCTGGTTACCGACAGAGTTCGAATGTTTCAATCCTAAGTTTGGATTCCGAACTCCATATGCTTCCGAATTCAATCGGAGTCTCCGAACTGATCGGATCGTCCGAACTCCTGCAGTTGTCCAATCAAATCTCGATTTTATTTTATCTTATACAAATGAGATCTGATCGTCCGATCCTAGCTTCGGATCGTCCGATCTCCTCGGAGCTTCCGATCTCCTCGGAGCTTCCGATCTTGAACGTAGCTTCCGAAGGGTTCGGATGTCCGATCTCCTAGGCTACCTAGTTCGGATCGTCCGAACTCTTTAGCACTAGAAATTGCTCCTAGATCATTCCGAACGTCCTGAATCCGATTTTCCACTCATTTAATTCGTTTGAGAATTCTTTAATCATGTTTTAGAAAGTGGATTAGTTGGATTAATAGTCGGACTACTACATCCTTGCTCCCCACTAATAATCTCCAAATGTACGAAGGGTTGCTGCCTAACCCTGCATAATTTACATTCCCATATTTAAGTACTGGCCTTTGAGAACTGGAGCAACTAAATACATTGGGTGCCGGATGAGCGCCAGAGTTGTTAGCTAGAAGAGCCCGATAGAATTAAAAAAATTCGCTTAAAGCCCATCCCTCCTTTCAACTTTGGCTTGCATAGAAAATCCTACGATAGCCGGCGAATTTTCCTCTTTCCGTTTACATAGTTACCCGTAGATAAATTGTATAAAATGGTAATTAAGATTTAAGTTATGGCTAGTGTTTACAATACGATTCCAATGACGTTGTTGGGCCAGTCTGTCGAGGCAGGTCCTAAATGAAATTAATTGATTTGGTCCAAAACCCAACGAAGCCCATGAATGTTTTGGTCATTTCATCTATTCTGCCGCAATGCAAAACCCTAACGGACCATTCCCCCCGACTGTTTACAATTTCACTATAAAAATAAGAGCACTTGGCCTCCTGATGTATTGCGATTAGGGTTTCTGAATCTTTCCCTCATTCTTATTAGCGCCGTCGATTTGTTTTTCCTCTTTGTATTTGTTTTTTTTGTTTTTTTTTTTGGGATTCTCGATTGCATTGGTAGGAAAAAGGTTGGGTGATTAATGAGTGGTTCTTGGTGATGAACAAATTACGATGACGAGTCCGATCGAAATCCATTCGTTAAAAAAGTGACGACGAATCGAGGCATTTGTCTGAAAGGAATCTCACATCACCCTATATTCATTCACTTCGATTTTGCTTCTGTCATTGTTCTTTCTTTCTTTGATTTATAATTATAATTAAATCTTTATTTATTTTTGATTTATTATTATAATTATAATTAATTAAATAATGGGGGCATGATGAGGAAACGAAGAGATCTGAATTTTGGTTGATTGAGTTTTAACCTCCTACTCATTCTGAGTGCTCCCAGTAATTAACATCATTCAGATTTTTCAATTGATCAAGTGTTGAACAACAGAGTTTTGTCTTTGTATACGCTTGGCTGTTGTTTCCAGTTGCTCAAAATCTTCTGAAGAAAACAAAAATTTTATTAACATGTTACATGTCTTGTATGTTTGTTTTTCAACATCTTCCCATATACAAATAGACAGATGGACTCAATCCATAAAATGAAATCCTTTTTAAATAGAAGCAATCAATCCTTAAAAAAAAATTAATATTAGTATATTTGGAAATCGAAAAAGGAAAAGAGGTGATTTTTTTTTTTGGCACAGTGCAAAGTGGTTAAGGTTGGATGAAATAAATCAAATTTTGTTTGTGTTACTTAGCCGAATAGCCCCCATAAGTCGTAATTTTTTTGAGGAATAAATCATAATATTCAAAGAGGAGATGTGGGTTCATAAAATTATTCTCATTGGAACAGACCTTTTTTCTTCAAAAACAATTTTTTATAAAACCCGTTCTTTGATAAAGACTTGGGATCCACCGAAAAAAAACTTAATTCGAGTAAATTACGTTTCAATATTTAGACGAGATGGCCCATTAGCTCAGTTGGTTAGAGTGTTGTGCTAATAACGCGAAGGTTTCAGGTTCGAGACCTGCATGGGCCATTTTTCCTAAACATTTTGTCCCCCGTTTTGCAGTGTTTGTAGAACTGGATTAGTTCCATTGGAAATCATTTTGGACCAAGGTTAAATCGTTCAAAATCTCTAAAGACCAGTCGGATCCTCTTTGAAGTTTCACTTATTTTTTTAAAAATGCTTCTCATGTATAATATCTGAAAACTTTATTTTTTGATTTATATCTATACATATATATATATATATATGATTATTTAGTTTTTAAACTGAAAAAAATTTAATTTTTATTTATTTATTCATATTAATTAAAATTAAAATGCAACTAAAGGGCTGAATAAGATCGATTTAAGAATATTCAATTTATTTATTTGATATTACTGAATAAGTAGAACATATATGTTGTGATAAATGAGTGCAGCAGAGTAACTATAGAATCAAACGTTATTAAAAAAACAATACAAATCATCATACATTTAATCAATTGTCAAATGTTTTATAATAGATTCACTAGAATTACATTTAAATTTTCCTACTCAAATTTTTTTATTTAAATATTCTTTTTTTAAAAATCTATAGACAACATGTATGTAGTAGATTGATAATATTCCATGTCTCAAGTATATAATTTTACTTATTTTTCACATAAATTAAAAATATATATAATAAAAGTAAAATTACATATTATTGAAATATATCTTTAAATATATTTTGCATATTTCTTGTATATTTTATATATGTATTACCCTTTTATCTTGATCTTTTCACGTTATATATAAATATATATTGTATTATTATTTCAAAAATATATAAAAATATATTCTCTCCATTGGTTTCTACATGGTATCTAGTAGGGCTGACAAATTTCAGAAAAATCCCGACCCTTCCCGATTCCCAACCCGTTCCCATCCCGAATTTTTTTCGTCCCGAACTTTTTTCGACCCGAGTGGTCGATATTTTTTCCGATCCGATCAATTTTGGGATCAGGATCGGGATAGAAAACTCTATCCGACGGGATTTCCGACACGAATATATAAATAATATTTTTTTAATAATAATTTTTAATTAAAAAATAATTTTTTTATAATTTTCTGTTTTAATATTAACGTTTTATATTTATCTACCATATAATTATTTTTTTATATTTATATTTATATTTTTAAATTTTTAATATTAACATTGAGTTATAAATTTTTATTTTTTTATTATTATGAATAATTATATGTTTTTATTGTATTAATCAAGTTGTTGTTTTAGTTTATTTGTAATGTACTAAGAAGATGTTTTAGTTTTTTAATTATTATATATAAAAATTTAATTGATTTGTAATGTACTAAGAAATTGTTTGAGTTTCTTCATAATTTTTTTAAAAAATATATTTTCATAGAAATTTTTTTTAAAAAAATATTGTTCGGGATTACCCTCTCCCGAACCGACGGGATCCCGAACATTTGGGTCCCGATATTTTTTGGGTGCGGGATCAGGAGAAAAAAAAATTTCAATTCCTATCGGGACGGGAATCGGGTATCCCCTTATGGAACGGGTCCCGACCCGATCCCATCCCTAGTATCTAGAGCTCAAGGCCTACGCCACTAACCCTAGACCTAATACCCGTCGCCGCCACCTCCCCTCCACAAAAAATTTTATTCGGCTACTTCTATGGCTGTGACTCCCCACCACTTTGATCTCCTTCAATGTTGCTGCTCATGCGCCCTTGAAGCCAACTTCATCCAATTATCTCTCTTTGTGTCTACAGTTCATGACCCTTCTCACCGGTCATGATCTGCTTGGTTTATTGATGGCTCTCATCCATGTCCAGATCAGCTCCATACTGTCGTCGTTGCTCAAGTTGCTAATCCTACCTTTCTCGCCTTAATACACTGGGATCAACTTATTCTGAATATCATTATTGAATCTCTTTCTCCATCTCTGATTCCGTTTATTGTCACGGCTCGTACATCTAGCGATGCATGGAACATTGTTGTTCTCACTTATGACAAGCCCTCCCGCGGTCGCATCTCCCACTCAAAACACAACTTCACAATCCAGTGAAAGGCTCTCAATCTATCACTGAGTTTATGCATTTTATCAAATCCAAGACTGATGAACTTACAATCATAAATGCTCCGCTTGACATTGAAGATCTTAGTATCAAAGTTTTTCATGGACTTTATGATTACAAGGAACTTGTGTATGTCATCTAAGCCCAGGACACTACAATCTCGTTTAAGGAACTCCATGAAAAGCTCTTCAATCATGAGGCTCATCTCGTTACTCGAAGGGGTTCTCAATTAACTCTTCCGAACACCGCCCATTCCACCCACCGATCTGCTTCCAACAATCGCCGGCCGCCGCCTGCATCTGTCATCGAAAATCCGCCAGCTCCTGCTCGCCACGACGACTCGTGGTCCTCCTGGCCACTGTTCCAGCCGTACCACGAGGCACAGGGCCAGCGTCCCTCTTGCCCATATCTGGGACGCTGCCAGCTTTGCCAGCCGCCAAAGTCACTCTACTCAGCGCGACCCAAAATACTGCGCACCTCGATAGACAACCCCGTGCTGCCTCTGGACCACCTGCTTCATCGGCCGCTGTCTACGCCACTTTGTCCGCTCCATTTGACTATATTCTAGAATCTGGCGCCACTCATCATGTGATTTCTGAATCTCTTCAATCTCTCTTTGCACACCTCGTATGTTGGCTTTGATGGTGTTGTTGTTGATGATGGCACTGCACTTCCCATCACTCGCATATGTGTATTATGTTTCTACACATACAAAATTCTTATGTTAATTTAATTCATTTAAAAAATGATTGTAAGTTTTCCAAAACTTAATTAATGAGAATGTATCAGTAAAATGAAAAAAAAAAATACAACTATATATATTTGAAAAAATAAAATAAAATCTATATAATTAGGGCAAAGTTAGTGTATATTATGTTTTATAATTTAATAATTTAAAAACAATTAATGGTGGTCGTATCTTTTTGCAAAGTCAATGAAAGTAGTAGACCTTAGACGTGTGCGGTGTGCCTGTCTTCCAAGAGAACGTAAGGCACACTGAAGGCATCATTTTGCAGTTGAAAATATACATATCTAAAGCAAAGGCACTTCAACTGAATCCCCCAACCGCTCATTATAGGAATCATGCCAATAGTCACTTTTTTTCGAAAATATTATATTAGTTTATAGACAAAAATATTGTTTAAAAAAAATTGAAAAAAAAACTCACCAGCAAAAATGAAAAATGGAAATTCTAGGTTTATATGCATTATTTCTTTGTGACTATTCAACGTATTATTATATGTTCCATTATATATAGTAGAGATAAAATTTCGAGAGATACATCAAATTAACCCAACAAAGTTATATGTTTGTTACGTTAGTACATGATTTACAAAATAAAATCATAGATCCAAATGTATAAACAAGTCAGATCAATCGATGTCATGTAGTTATTCAAGAAGATCTATACTATTATTAATGCGAGAATAGTTCAAATTGGGCCTATTTTTGCCCGGTTGCCGGTAACACAAAATACACGCGTCATTGTTTAGTATGGAGGATGAAAGGTGTTGAAGGCTGAATGGTGGAGACAATCGGTGAGCACCACTTCTCCCTCTCTTGCTTTTCTTTGTGTTTTCTATCATTAATAATTCAGAGGTCTACGCTTCTTCGCTTTTTCGACTGTTCTGTGTTCTCGTCTACTTGGTATCGCCTTTGCCTGCCCATCGTTTTTTTTTTTGTCGTTAATCAGTTATCCGACCACCGTTCCAACAGTTTCGCGACGTTTGGCTTCTTTTTGGAACTCGGAGCATGCATTTCTTTGTGATTATTTATTAACTCAGTAATTTGTTTCCAAGTAAATATCTATTTCTATAAAATTATATAGTCCATCTAATTTTTAAGTATGTGACTTATATCCACTTTTTCCCCTGATACATCTGTAAGATTCCAATGCATTAATTTGTAGCTGGATCATTCAAAATATTGAACTCGAGATCGCCCTCACCCAATGCTATGATTGATGGAATTTTGCATACTCTGTTAGATTTTCTAATCTCCTGCTGTTGCTTTTTGAACTTAGCACTATCTTATTTCTATGACGTATCTGAATAAATATGTTTTGTTAGTCTTAGTATCAATAAGCTCAATGTATTTGATTAACTTGTAGTGAATTTCAAAATGGAAGGAAACGGTCTTCTTATAAAATTCATTGGAATGAATCCACATCAATGTTCAATTGCTTCTTTTGGTGCAAGGAATAAGTACATCTTACCCATTTTTAAGTTTGAAATTGATTTTAGTGCTCAGTGTTCCTTAAATGATAAGATGATGTTATTTGCATATTGTACCATATTTTAAAATTGGTACACAGAGCACAGTACAAATTTCTAGCAATATTACATTATAACTTACTACATTTATATAGGTTACGTTTTCCGTCAGAATTATTCGATGGAACTGGAAAGTTAATTGCTTACATAGAACATAAAAAAGCGAAAATATTATTAGGAATATCAAGTGAAAACATCATTGAAACAGACAAAGAGGAATATATTCAATGAAAACCATTTTCAATTAGCACCAACCTTACTTCTCATATTTGTTAAAATATATTCTTATCATCTATCACAGGAAAACACATTTCAACAGTGACGACCTCAACAAAAAATTCAAAGATTCACCATTCCTTTTCCAAATCCGGACAACAATAAATGAAGCAAGAGGGACAACATTTATACGAAATACAATAATATCATGTCTTTCACCCGCTGAATCATCGTCGACATCTCACTATTTTGAAAAAATCATGGTTGACTCATCAACCTACCATGAGATGTGTAAAATGCAACACAACTAGGGATGGAGCTAGAAAAATCAAATAGAGAGCGAGATGAACAAACACATATATTTCGAGAAAAAAATAATTATAAGACAACATTATTTCAACGCAATAAAAAATCGTCAAACGAAAAATAAATAACTTACATAAAAAAATAAAAAGTTCAATGTACAATTTGATGGAGAGTTTTTTTTTTTTTTTTTTTTTTTTTTTTTTTAAATTTAGGGATTTGGAGAAAGTTTTGAATACATAGCTTCCCACTTGTTTTCTTCTTTTTGATCTGTTTGTCTTCTCACGTTTTTAGTTAATTTTTATTTGTTTTAACTTTTTTAATCTTTATTTAAAAAATAATATTTTAATTTTAAAATAAAAAATAACTAAAAAAATTTGGGCCCACTCGCCCTCTGCTGCCCCCACCACCGACTCTCTCTACCCCTACCCACTTGTTCAGCTTAAAAATCGAGGGGGGGCGGCTGCCCCACTGTCTCTGAATACAACTGTATTGACTGTATCTAATGTCAGTACAACTACTTACTTCAAAAAGATATTGAAAAATGATTAGAAGATTTAACTCTAATCCAGAGTGGACCTTTATCTTCATAAGAGTACTTAATATAAAAATAAAGTTGTCGCATTTGCAAGATTATGCCGCTGGTATTGAAGAAGTTGATTTTAATAATATGCATTAAAATCAACGTGTATATGGCTGAATAAATAAGAGGAGTTTTTTTATTATTATAAGACATGTTTAATTGTAAAAAGTACATATAAGATAATTGTAAAATGTATTTTAGCAAAATATATGTACCTTTCTAGATTGAACTTTGTAATATAAGTATATTGTATTTGGTTGTATCTTAATTTGTATGTATATATAAATTTACATTTCCTCTGTAAGTTCATCCATATACATTTTTTCTACTTCTAATCAAATCTTGAATCCAAGTTAATCATAAGATTTAAATTTGGTTACTAATATTCAATAATTCTTGACTATGTCATTAATTAAAGATCTGGGTTATTACGTCAATATTTGAAGTGTCCTTACCTAGTAGTCCATAATATCAAAACTATGTATTTGAACTCTATGTAATATGTATTTATTAATGTACATGTATATTTTATTTGATTCAATAGTAATGTACACGAATATGATTATGATGGAATTGATGAATAAATTAATTAAAGAGAAAAGGACATAGCAAAGGTGTTGTTGCCACCATCTCATTTCATTTCATTTCCTTGCTAATGCTAAACCAATCTCCACCGCTCGTTTTTCCCTTTCCGACAAACTCTTCACGAACCATAAGACAAACGATTGCTTCAAATTTTCAATGGAAAGCCTTCAAGAAGAATTCACTTGTGTTTCCCACTTAATATGTTTTGATGAATGGGCTTCAGCAGAGGATTAAAATTAAATGTGCTGTGATCACCTTTAATTTACAGGCATACAGATACTGTGTCTGCAGGAATCAGAGGGATTTATGTACAGATGATATGGATTTGTTGCCTGGGGCTTCGGGGACAAGTGCGAGCCTGGCTTTGAGATTGGGACAGGCCATTTTTGCCGTTGCTTCATTGCTCTTTATGTGTTTTGATGTCGAGTTTTACAGTTACACTGCTTTCTGGTAAAAACTTTTCACATTGTTTTGTTTCTTTTGTTAATGTGTTCTTTGTTCTTGATTGGTAGTATTGAGGAAGAGTTCTCAGTTGGATTATGAATATGATTTGTGATCACGTGGTTGGGTTGTGATGCTGCTTTAACGATTTTGTTGATGATTAGTGTCGGTTACAATTGGTGGAAGTTAGGCGGTCAAAGATAAAACTGGAGAAATTTAGGTGTCAATCTAGCGATAAATTTGATAATTTCCAAGTTAGGATTTGAGATTAAAACATTTGTATGGCTAAACTATGAATGAAAGATGTGTGCACCCTCTCCTCAAGGATGGGAAATGTAGCTTTTCTTGTGGTTTCAGACCACTTCTTTGACTGGGTTAGAACCTTTTTCATATTCATGATGAAGATTTGAAAGAATGAGATCATCTTTATCCACCACGAGTATCACTAAGATTTTTTTGTTTCAATTCATAACCAATCTTGTTGGATCGAGCATCTGTTATTGTCTGAAGACAGCATGTTTTGATCGTCGTAAATGTGGTTCGAGATCAATGTTATGTTAGCATTCCCTTTCCGCTCATTGATCAATGCTTAAGTCCACAAGCTAAGAAAAATTTAATACGCTAGACATTTTGATTGCCAAGTACCCGAAGATAACATTGTGTCGCTATCTTGTGCTTGAACAGGGTGGGATTTTTAATATATGCATTAGCTAAAGCTTGATAAATGTTTGATATCTATGCATTACAAAGTTGATTTGACAAAACTCTTCTTGGATCGATTTGGGGCGACAAGTTAGCATGCTTGACTGAGTATCAATACTGTTGTTTCTTCTGCTTAAATTGATATTTTCTTCTTGATTATAATGTAACATGCCCTTACTGTTTCTGCTCACAGTTTCCTGGTTACCATCATGGCTCTAGTGATTCCGTGGAGTTTGACATTAGCAGTGGTGGATATCTTTTCTCTTTTCATAAAACACGCAGCCCGTCAACCAGGGATACTTTCAATTGTTGTTATAGGGGATTGGGTACAAAATCAATCATACACATTCAATAATTTCATCATTATGCATCACTTCCAAAATATTCTTATAGAAGCCTTATTGTTATCGTAGGTCCTGTCGTTTTTGGCGTTGGCTGCATCTTGTTCAACGGCTAGTGTGACGACTATCCTGTTTGCTTTTGGAGGATCGTTCTGCAGCCAAAAGATATGCACCAGATATCAACTTTCTGCTGCCATGGCCTTCTTGTCGTGGTTTCTGATATTGGCATCATCCCTATTCAATCTTTGGCTACTTCCAGCTACCTTATAGCTAGTTTGTAATTCTTGTACAAGACGTGGGATGTCCACATGTAAAATTTAGTTGGAGATTGCTATATCATTTTTTTATTTGTATCTTTGAAACGATTCATTTTAGTGTTGCAACTGTACAGTTCAAAGATGGAGCTAGCTGCCTCCGTGAAGTCTGTAATAAAAGGTGCAAATTTTTAGCTTTATTTTTTTTATGTTTTCTTCTATACGGGCTTTTCAATCTTTTCCAACCACAGAAAATGAAATGTGTTGATTGGAAAATAGCCGTACATGAAAATAAAATTGTATGGAAGTATGGGCCTTTGAAGTCCTAAAAATCAATTTCCATCTCTCAAGGTACATATACACATACAGCTGATGTACATACATTCACCACATGCTAATAATTATAAGAATAAGAATAAGAACAACAGAATTTAGTGCCCATGCTTCACAGTTTTGCAAATATTGTCATGTTAACATATTTAGATCATAAATTAGGCGCACTCCATCGCGACTTTTAGTCATCGAAAAGGCTGTACCAAGATAGGATGTACAAAAATAAGTTCCCGTGATATCTGAACTTAGATACAATGCTGAGAAGCAAAAAGATAATTTCTTTCTACGCATATTACAGAATCAGCACTATGGAACAAGAAATTATAACCAAGAAAGGATTTTACGGAACAAGACACTAAACCAAGGCTAACATTCACTTCACTAGCTCTTTTGAAATAAGATATCTGAAAGCAAAGTCATGAGGAGCCCATTTGATGTTCTCCAGAGAATTTTTCAGTTGCCGTTTCTTGACGCTTTTCCTCAATGACTCGGGCAAAGAATGCTGTATCATCTCCATTATACCAGCAGCACAGAGACCTGAATCCCTTGAAAAGGAGTGAACAATCTTGGGCAAAACGATTTTCTTATCCTTTCGGACACCAAAAGTCGCTCGAATGTACTCTTCCTTGGCTGCTTCCAGCTCTTGAAATACCCTCTTGGGCGTGTAAATACGAACCTGAGGACAAAAGAAAGCGAACCCTTTTTATTAAAGATCAAACAAGTAGAGAAAGAAGTGATTTGACCAGAAGAATAAAGAACAAAGCTTATATAGAAACAAAACAAGAAGGCTACGGATTATTACAGCAGGATCAGAATGGCTCCCAGATGAAAGTGCGAAATGCAGAAGAGGCTCAGGACGTTCGATTGCATATTTTTGCCGTGCATCACCGGGTTTAAATTTTGTTCTCGAAGAAAGTAGCAACCTGAGCCACTGGATACAAATCTAATTTGATAAGTGCTTCTTGGTTGACTTGTCAAAAAAGACAAGAACTAATGACGGAAACATAAATATGCCTTCTTATTAATAATGTGAAACTGAAGACAAAAACATTCATCAAGTGCAAAATTTAGCCATATTTCTCATTGTTTTTGGCTAATGAATTAATGTTTTTGCAGTCTAGGAGATAATTGATCGGTCTATTTACAAGTTGAGTAAAATAAAACTCTAGAAAAATTAACATACTGAGCATATATCCATACCTGTCCTGGACGAGACATTCGGCAAGACAGGATAGTATTTTGGATGACATCCGCACTCACAATTTGACCTCCAACATTATAGGCAGCCTAGGCAACAAGAGTGTTAAATTTTAATTTACAACCTGACTCAGTCTTCTTTCAAAAAACGAATTATTTCTTATCACCTTTAAGAGTAGTAACATCCTCTTAGTATTGTTTTGGGGGATACCATAAGCCAAAAATGCCTGTTCACATGAAAACTGTACAGTCAAACTCATGATCATGAGTCATATTGTCATGAATTTTAGTTATTTGGGTGTTTACATGCATCACCAAAGCATTGTGTACGTTGATCCAAAATGCCAACTTCTCCTCATGAGCCAACTTTCGAGGATCGATATTTTCCAATCGAGAAATAAGACTCCTGCAAAATGTAAAAATTTAGCATTCATTGTTCAGTTTATGTTATGCATCTACCCAAGAAGAGAACCTAATCGGCTAAATCTTGAAGACTGGTTAGTAGGTGGGACAACCTCCTAACTTATTAACCATTCCATAATCTTTCACAAATTCGATATGGGATAGCAACAACTTAGATGATGAAAAATAGATTAACATATCAGCATATTGGAAGTATGCTCACCGAAAATTTTGCAACAAACATTCAGTATCACCCAATTTCTGGCTATCACTATGTAAACAATTTACTTCAACCATTGTGCTGTAAGGTCCACTAAAATCTTTTAGTCCTTCCACATGGAAAGGATTATCCAGCCGAACATCAAAGGAAGAATCATTTCTCAATCCTGGACTCCACAAGTCGCATTGATCTTTCGGAGAAAATGCACTCATTGATGACAAAGACGAAGTGGGAGATGATAGGCCATGATTCATCAATGGAGTATCAGCAAGTTTGCAAAATATAATGGACATGCACTTGACCATCTGTTCTGAAAGCTTGTTCGGTGTCTCTATGAGATGATCTGAGATACGGGTTCCAAGATGTTCTGCAAGACTGATGACCTGTGAAGAAGTATTCTGCGCGTACTGTAAGAAAACAAAGAAATTCAACTTACTTAAACATGACAAGTTTAAACTATGGAAAATGAAGGACAAAAGTGAAATACCTCTATCATGGATAATGGTTGAGAACGACATGCCCGCAAAGCTTTCCCAAAGGCTTCTGCTGGAGGTGAGTTTTGGTTTTCCAGAGATGAGTATTGGTACACAGAAGAATGAGAACGTAGTACACTCGAATCATTGAACGTCTCTTCTGTTGGACCATAGATTTCCTTCCTTGTATTAGATACTGTTGGAATTTCAGTTTGAGGCGAAAACTTCACTCTTGCTGACGAGATATCCGATCTCGAAAAATCTAGGCGCCTTCTTCTTGGTGGTGATAGCGGTGGTTTCAAATCTTGGTGTTTCTTGGATGGGGACAAGGAAGGTATTTTTTGATCAAATGCTTTCCTGTACAGTGAAAGAAGATACTGTTCCAGATGCCCAACTTCAAGCTCCAATATAGCAATATCTCTGATGAGTTCTGTGGCTGGCTGGAATTAATTTGAATAATTTTCATCAAAACCAACTACTGTTGGGGTGTTCATGAAAGAAATTAAGCAAGCTATAGAACTAAAAAAATAAAAAGGAGGCTTTATATAAAGTTTTTGGAGCAGAAGACTAAGAAGATAACAAGGATAAAAATTCTCGATGAAGTTCAAAATGTAAGGGCTATAGAGTGGTACCTTAGGAACCGTGGTTTCGTTGGAAATATCATTGGAGGAAGTCCTATAACCTAGAGCCTTTTCGAGAGCTCCACGGACAGTAATTTGATCATGTAATCTCTTTTCAAGTTGCAATATCTGGGGTGGTAATATGTATTATGATCAAGGTTCAACACTTGGGCTTGAATTTTACAAAGCTTAGAAAACCAATATTATCCCATACCTCTTGCTTCAAAGAATATTGGATATCATCAGCACTTGGCGTTTGTCCCTTCTTCCTGTAAGTACAGTCATTGGAGCATCCCAAATTCTGGTAGCCGCAAAAAGAAACCGCATCTTAATCAAAGTCTACATATTATGTTAATTGAATCCAAAGAAAAATAATTACAGAAAAACAGCAAATGATGGAAGAAAGAAAAGAAATGGGACTACAAGCAGCAGCAGAACAATTGCCTTTAACATACAACAAGCATAAGGTTGATTGATGTCAGGGATCTAAAAAATTTTGTTGACCGATGACAACTGCTGACTCGAATCACAACATCACAAGTCTATGATAAAGTAATCATACCGATTTTTCCCCATCAACTGCTTCAGTAGACTGATCCTGCATATCTTGCTCCGGTTCTTTGCAATTCGGGGAGCTGCAATTGGCACAGAAGTAAGAGAGCTTTAACAAATAAATGGAACATAATCATTAATAAATTACAAAAATAACACACAATTTAATCTAGGTTTGAAACAAATAACAAGCATCCCCCTCTGCTCATTTCTCGATTAACTTCTCCAATGTAAGCCAAATAAGATGAAAACTGAGAAATGGCATATTGGCTCACAGTCAAATGCATATTGGCATAGGAAATAATACAATACCTTCAAAGTCCTCTAATTCTCAAAGAAAATTATTAGCCTTAACATTGTCATAAAAACTGCCCAAACAACAACATTACCTCTTGGAGCGCTTGTGTCGGACCAGCTCCGGCCATTTACCACCACCAAACCTTTCCAAACTCATCTCTGAAAATCATTCAAACACAATGTAACATTTTTACAAACAACACTAAGTTTCACAAATCATATACAAAGCTTAAAGAGCCAAGAAAGCCATGGAAACTCCATACCTTCACAAGCTCTGATTTAGGAGTTATGACTACCAAGATGGAAACTTTTTTAAAATGGAAGCAAGAATTCCCAAAGGAGGTCCTGAAAACCTCAAGTTGGAGTCAATGGTGTTTCTTGCATATTTTTCACCCTTGTCCATTCCGATTTCTTAACACAGCAGAGGATCATGTGCACTCGTAAATCGTTCTGTCTCATTTCACTTTAAATGAAAGCAAATCTCCCATTTTCATCCACACCCCTACAGTATATGCTGCCTCAACAGTGGCTTATGGGCAATGGAGAAACCTTTAGGTGCTACAAACAAGTAAACAACACTGCCTATAGGCTTTTACTTCTTTAAATTTAGAGGAGAAAAAGAAAAAGGTAGTGTGGGTGATGGAGAGTGAATTAATTCCGCGATGAAATTGTGAGAGAAGCCCATGGCTGCTGTTGTCGCTTACCTGCGTGTGTTTGTGTGTGCTGCAATAACAAACAGCGCATATCTCAGATTGAACAAACTGGGAAAAACCGTAATAAATAAGATGGCGACTTTAGTTACGCTCAACAGGTGAAGGATCCAAATTCAACTCTACTCCCAAGTCCCATCCATTAGACCGTCGCTCTCATTTAATTATTATCCTTCTGCACGAATTATTTTCTATAGCAACTTATATATATAATTAATTAATCTTGTTTTGTTTTTTGAGAGAATATAATTAATCTTTTCAAAATAAAATTAAACTGTCAATTTTAGTCTTTTTATGTATTTTATAATCTTATAATTATATGTTCTTTTTATAAATTTGGTCAGTTGATCAATATTATTGTTAAATTTTAGTAAACACGTGGTTCAAAAAAATTTCTGAGATTTGCAAGTGTGTTTGATATCTTAATTATTAATCTGAAAAATTGTTAAATTTTTGTAAACATGTGGTTAAAAAAAATTCGAGATATGTAAGTTTGTTTGATAACGTAATTATAAATCTGAACAATATTATAAGTCATTTAGTTATATATCATTTTGATGAGAAAGACTAAAATTGAAAAAAAATAAATAAATTAAGAGACTATAATTGATTCATGAAAACATTAAGGTACCGTTTGGTACAAGTACAATTAGTACTTGTACAATTTATCATATCCAATCTCGCGTTCTTCTCGTCATATTATTTATACATCTATTAATTATTTATTTTACATCAATCAAATCATTAATCATTTATCTTACATCAATCAAATCATTGAATTTAAATTACTATATTACCCTTATAAATAATATTATTCATATTTTATTTATTCTCAAAATGACAAAATGGTAATTTATATTTTTAATATAAAATTCAATCAATCAAATCCAATAAACTATAATCTATCAATCAAATCAAATACTAAATTAACTATCATTTTCTATTACATTATATTATTTATCTAAATATTATTTATCATATCCTCGAACCAAACGATTCATAACAACTAAAAATATCACAGACAACACATATAGGACAAAAACTGACATTTTGCCTTAAATTAATTTATAATTTGAATTTGTAAAATAAAAAATCAAATACAAAATTTTCTCATTTATAACAAGTTTTTTTTTTTTTTTTTTAAAAAAACTAGTAGATCTCATTTGAGAGAGTTTCACATACGTGTCTACCCGATCCATGTTCGCAGTTAAAAGTAATATTTTTGATATAATTTTTTTTTTCTTTTCATGTGTCGGGTTGGAAATCCGTCTCACACAAGTTTTTGTAGCATGAGAATATCGATTCAAATCTCGAAAGAGTATTGACTTAAAAATACAGTTTCTTCTTGAGTATGCTTCTTTCTCACCGCTTCATCGTATGAAAAAAAAAAAATGATTTAAGGGCTTGTACAAGGAGAGAGAAAGCACAACGTCCCACTTCCTCGTCTAATTGATTTTCTCGCCCCTTCAAGGGGCAAGGAAATCGCACGAGGAAGACTCCTCGTGCGATGTTGCAGGCGGGGTCCGTGCGGTGAGCCCAGCCTGCAACCTTATTATTATTATTTTATATATATATATATATATATATATATATATTATATTTTGTTTTTTAAATGGAATTAGATCCAATGGTCCAACGACCTAGATTAATCTGGCACTTTTAAATTATTTAAAAGATTAATAATAAATTTTTTTTAAAAAACAAATCAAGGAGTGAATGAGGTGATTTGGTCGTTGTAAATCAATGGCCAAGATCATCTCATCCTTAAATTTTTTTTAAAAAAATTATTTATTTTTTAAAATATAAATTTAAAAAAATCAAAAATAAACTTCAACGACCATATTCTTCAATCTTCTATATATACTCTTCATTATTCCTTCAAAAATTCACAACTTATTCTACTTTCATTCTACAAAAAATTGCTCTCTTTATCTTTGATTTCATTCCATCCGAAAATGAATACATGGAACATTGATGATCTCAATTCCCCATCACCTAACTTTTTTCGCAATTCAATCCTCAATGGATTGGTCTTTGTAAGGACCCGATGCTAATTATCCTATTATTTGGCTAGATTTTTTAATAATTATTTTAAAGTGGTGAATTAAAATAATTAAGCCAGATAATTAATTTGTGTGTTAAAAATATGTATTATAAAATATCGGTGTATAGACGGTATTAAAATACATATTTAATTTTTATGGCACACATGAGTTAGAATTAAATTGATCGGGTCAAGTTTTGAACCCAATTAAATATATACACACATATATGCATGCAAGATACATAATATCTCTTATTTCCTTTCTCTCCTTCACGCGTCTGCATCGTTCTTTCTTCTTCTCCCATTTCTTTTCTTCCATTTTCGTTTCTTGTTTTGGCGATAACTCCTCCGTCGTTCGCCCAATTTTAAATCCGAAAGTAGTTTCGAAATCCTCGCGGCGAGAGCTTTCTTTTAGTACCAATTTTGTAAGATTTTCTCGCGTTGGCCGAAACCCGACTCCGACCATCCGCGCCCGTTTGCTGCCCTTCGCCGTCGCCGTTCGTCGCCGGAGCTAGGAGGAGTATTATTCCGGTTGTTTAGACCTTTAATTCGAAGTCTTGAGGTATATTTCGAGCTAGGGTTTGAATTTGGGAATTTTTGGTTGAATTTGAATCCAAATAATTGATATATGATTATTTGTTGGTTGTAGGTGCTATATTTGAGCTGATTGGAGGTATCGATCGAATTTTCCATTTTTTTGGAATTTATTTCAAAAATTCAGATTATATATTTTAGGGATTTTCTAATTATAGTGATGAATTATTGAATGTTTGGGTCTTGGAATGCCTTAGAATTAGTATATATTAATTCTGGAATTATTAGTATTTTCGAAAAAATTCAGAATTGAGATTTGAGAATTTTCGACCCTAGGATTGAATATTTAAATTATTTGGAAGTTGAAATATATGTTAGGATTGATGGAAATGGTAATTGCCTCAGGTTTGGAGTAATTAGGATTTGCACCAAGTTTGTAAGAATTACTCTGGTAATTATTTGGCAATTAAGGTACGGATTGATCACTATCTTACAACCTTTATGAGGATATGTAAAATGTCTAATTGCAATTTGAGGTAGTGGCTTGTTTATATGTTTTATATGATGATTGCGATGAATGATGCATTGCATTTATATTGAGCCATTGTCCTCTTATTTCTGATATTGTTATCCACTCTTTGATGAGTTGTTTAGACATCAGAGTCGTGGGCGTTTTGACTCTCACCTCTGATGCTATCGTAAGGGCCGCGCAGTTCTGCAGACTGTCCCCCTTGATGCGTATTGATGCAGGGCCACGCAGTGTTTGAACTGTCCCCCTAGCACAGGTGGCCACATATTAGCTATTTCTCTTTGGATCCAGATTTGATACCCGATGTTCTTCGGTACCTCACACATGCATTGCATTAGTTATTTTACATATCATTTATTTTGTTGTAATTTATTTGATCTCCGTACTGGGGTTTGACCCCTGTCCCTCGGCACTGCTGTGGTTTTGTTGTCATTGCCATGACAGGTAATACAGGTGGTTCTATTACCTCTGGTGGTGCATCTGCCAGTGGAGCCCAGGGAGGGTATTGAGTTGTCGTGAGTTCCCAGTTATTATATATTATTATTGGAGTCTTTTATTTGCCAGGAAGATGCCACGTGTATCTGTATTGATATTTTTACGATGTTTGGGATTTTCTTGTTGATTTGTTTAGCCTTGCCGGCTTGCATGTGTTTAGTCCTGGCCAGTGCGGTTGTAGGTTTCTGTGTTGTTGAATTGGACACTATTTTCGAGTATTGTATTGTTGTCTAAGTTTTTGATTTTCCTGGTAAGTTCGATTTACGGGGAGGTCATGCCGAATTTTTGGTAGGTCCGGAAGCAAAATTTTAACTCGTTTTTGCTTTTTACCTTAATTAATCCTGATTGCACGATCATTAAATACTAATCAGGATCGGGCCCTCACATTTGGTATCAGAGCATAAACTGGGATATGCTCTAATTAGAGTCCAGGACACTTGAGTCTAGGAACGAATGAAGATGATTACATATTTGTTTGACTACATGCTCTTACCTGTTATGTGTTATTTATATGATTTTATTTAGAGCTAGTAGTTAACTAGGCTTTGACTTTTAGTTAAGCTCGTTTGCCTAGAATTACGTTATCATCTTATGCTATATTTTTGCCTAAAGATTTGACCTTGGCTTTCTTTAGATGTCCCCTAGACTTCGAGGTGAAAAAGGAAAGAATGTTGTCCAAGAATCTGGCGGTCAGAATGAGGTTGGTCTTGATGGAGTTATGCGTGGGATACGTGGTCGTCCTGCAAGAGATGCAAGAAACGATATTGATGCTGAAGTAGACCAGTTGACATATCAAGTGGATGAAATGGAGTTGGTGGTCGCTAGATTTCAAAGATTGAATCCACCTACCTTTAGTGGAGATGAAGGCAGTGAAAAAGCTGAATCTTGGTTGAGAGCCATGAACAACCTGTTCGGGTTGGTGCACTATAATTCTGAGGTTGGTCTTGATGGAGTTATGCGTGGGAGACGTGGTCGTCCTGCAAGAGATGCAAGAAACGATATTGATGCTGAAGTGGACCAGTTGACATATCAAGTGGATGAAATGGAGTTGGTGGTCGCTAGATTTCAAAGATTGAATCCACCTACCTTTAGTGGAGATGAAGGCAGTGAAAAAGCTGAATCTTGGTTGAGAGCCATGAACAACCTGTTCGGGTTGGTGCACTATAATTCTGAACGAAGGGTAACAATGGTAGTGCTGCAATTGAAAGATACTGCTGAACGTTGGTGGGAGGATATGCGAACAGCTCTGGTTGAGGCTGGTAAACCTGTTACTTGGGATGTCTTTTGTGCTAAGTTCCGACAAGAATATGCTCCACCATCTTTTGTGGCTGAGAAAACATCTGAGTTTTTCAATCTGGTTCAAGGTGATTTGAGTGCTACAGAGTATGCCAAAAAGTTGTCTTAATTGTTTATGATGCGATCATGGATAGCTCGCATGTTGATCACGTGGTTAAGGATCCGTTGGAGATGCCAAAAGGACCAATTACGAGAGGTCGAGCTAAGAGATTCAAAGATGCGCTTCAACCGTTGATGATGAATTGTCAAGATGACATTGGAATACTTGAAGATCACTTTGAGGGATGTTACAATATTATTGAAGTCCAAAGACGTCAAGAAAGTGGAAAAAATGTCAAAGAGAACACAAAAATAAGTGACTTAGTCCGAGACGCATGCGCGCCCGCGCGTCCTTGCAATTATGAAGATTTCCAGACAGAACCTTGTATGCGCCCGTGCCTGTCCCGAGTGTTTTCAAGATTTCCAGACATAGTCTTATGCGCGCCCGTGCCTGCACTCTCTCTCACACAGTTCGGCGTTTTGTGTGTGTGCGTGACTTTTTGATATTTTTTGGCATTATTTTCCTATTTTGAGTCTTTTATTCCTACTAGAAAACTTTTAGGAGATATTATTATATCTTTAGATATATTTTGCGATATTTTTTATTATTTTTTGTAGTTGTATTATAAATACAACAAACATTCATTATTGAATACAATTTAAGATTTCAGATTTTTATACATAAAATTCTCTCTAGAATTTTTATTGAAGCTTTGTGCTTTGTTCAAAAATCAAACTTATCAAAGTTCATACTTTGTGGCGTTTGTCGATTGATTATCCTTGTGGGTTGTCAGAAACAGGTTTTCTGAAGGTCCAGTTGTGATCAATTGTTTTTCTTCGTGATTGTTTGTTGCTAGTTTCAAGTAAACTAGAGGTGAATAATCCAAAACCTTTACTTGTTTTCAAGATTGGGCAATTTCTTGATTTCTTTTGTTATTGAATTGAGGATACGATTTTAATATAGTCGTTTTTGCCTTCCATACATTAAGAATTCACATAATTTGGTATCAAAGCCAAGGTTTTGAATCAAGTAAGTATCTATCTTCATCTCTATATGTTCTTCGTGTTCTTCATTCTTCATCTTTCGTTCTTCATCTGAGTCTATTCTATTTCAAAGTTCTAAGTCGTTTCTGTGTCAATCTTGTCGCCCAAGTTTTCGTGTCTTGTGCTACAAGTTATCTCGAAAAAAGTCAAAAAAAAATCGAAAAATCGAAAAAGTCAAAAAAAAATATATATAGTGAAAAATCGGTCAAAAAGAAAAACAAATAGTGAAGGACCGAAAAAGCCTCAAAAAAAAAATTATATTGAAGAAGCAAGATAACTTGTGGTCAATTACTTTGTTCTTGTACATCCTTGGGTGCAAGTCAAAAATTCAATTCCATAACTTTCTTCTTCTTGTTTTTGTCAATCTTCGAGAGTCAATCTTCAAGTGTTTACAAGTTATGAACTTGAAAGTTTGATTCACTCTTACACAAAGCAAAAAGCCTTTTACACAAATTTTGAGTGAAAAAAAAGTGAGTGATTAAGTGAATTACTTTGGAGTGACTTGTGAGATTTTGAGTGAGGAATTTTATTACTAACGTTTTCTGCAAGTACAATGAGTTCTTCTAGCCAAAATTTTTCTCAAGGTCAAATGGATGAATTGACCAAGATGATGATGGCGGCGTTGGGGCCAATACATGAGAAATTGGATAAGCTCGAAGTTAGTGGGGGTGATAGTAAAAGTAAAAATTAAATATTTTAAGAAGAGGATGATGGTGGTGAGGGTGAAGAAAGTTTGGGTGAAAATTGGGGTAGAAATAGAAGGGGAGCGGTGAGAGGAAGATACATTGAAGGGGGTCGAGAGGATGGAAATATTAGTGGGATTAAGATGAAGATTTCTTCATTCCATGGGAAATCTGATCCGGAAGCTTATTTGGAGTGGGAGATGAGAATGGAGTCGGTGTTTGATTGTCACAACTACAGTGACTCGAAAAATATAAAATTGGCGGTTGTTGAGTTTGTGAATTATGCTCTTATTTGGTAGGATCAATTCGTTATTTCTAGGAGGAGGAATCGAGAGCGTCCTATTGAGAAATGGGATGAGATGAAGCAAGTTTTGCGGAAAATATTTGTGCCGAATTACTACTATCGTGACATGTTTAGGCGACTACAGAATTTGAAGCAAGGTCCAAAGAGTGTAGAGGATTATTTCAAGGAGTTGGAGGTTACTATGATCCGGGATAATATTGAAGAGGATCCTGAAGCAACTATGGCTCGCTTCTTATGTGGTTTGAATAGGGAGATTCAAGACCAAGTGGAGCTTAAACATTGCATGGATCTTGAGGATATGGTGCAAATTGCCATGAAAGTAGAACAACAACTCAAAAGAAGAGGCATGGGTCGAAACTCTACTGTTGGAGGTTCTTTTACTCCTTGGCGTCCAAACGTTGGAAAACGAGAGAATGTCAAGCCGGTGTCAAAACCAAAAATCGACATCAAGCAAGAAACACCAAAGCAAGGAGTGCAAGATAAATCTGAAACTCCTATTAATCGTTCTAGAGATATCAAATGCTTTAGATGTCAAGGTGTTGGTCATATTTCTAGTTAGTGTCCAAATAAAAAAAATTATGATTATGAATGCTTGTGGTGAGTTTGAGTCTGAGAGTGAGGAGGAGAATTATGATGGTATGCCTGCGTTGAAGGATCCCGATGATGAGGGATATGATGCAGTGGTTGAAGAGTTGTTGGTGACTAGGAGAGTGTTGAATGTGCAACAAAAGGAGGAGGAAGAAAATCAAAGAGAAAATTTGTTTCATACTAGATGCTTTGTGAAAAACAAAGTGTGTAGTGTCATTATTGATGGGGGGAGTTGTACTAATGTGGCAAGTAGTGAGCTTGTTGAAAAGTTGAGTTTTCCTACTTTAAAGCATTCTCAACCATATAGATTGCAGTGGTTTAATGATAGTTCGGAGGTGAGAGTGACTAGGCAAGTTGTGGTACCTTTTTCCATTGGTAAGTATGAGGATGAAGTGTTGTGTGACGTTGTTCCTATGCAAGCTTGTCATATCTTGTTGGGAAGGCCGTGACAATTTGATAGGAAGGTGACACATGATGGGTTTAAAAATCGTTATTCTTTTACTATGAAGAAAGAGTCTGTTGTATTGTTTTCTATGACTCCAAAGCAAGTATTGGAGGATCATTTGAAAAAGAAAAAGAAAGAAGAGGCCGAAAAAAAGAGTGAACAAAAAAGTGAGATGACCTTAGAAAAAAAGAATGAAAGAAAAAAAGATGAGAAAAAAATTGAGAGGAAAGATGCCGATAAAAAAATATATATGGCTCAAAAGAGTGAGTTGCGAGAGATTTTACATGTACGTACTCCACTTGTGTTGATTTTCTATAAGGAGATTCTCCTTAACACAAGTGATATAGCCGAAAATCTTCCGAGCAGTGTCATTTCTCTCTTGCAGGAATTTGAAGAATTATTTCCAGAGGATCTACCTTAAGGATTACCTCCTTTGAGGGGAATTGAACATCAAATTGATCTTGTGCCCGTAAGTGCATTGCCGAATCGTCCAGCTTATAGGAGTAACCCGGAGGAAACAAAAGAGCTAAAAAGGCAGGTAAGTGAACTTCTTGATAAGGTATTTGTGCGTGAGTCTATGTCTCATTTTGCTGTACCTATTTTGTTAGTTCCTAAGAAAGACGGTTCATGGAGAATAAGTGTGGATTGTAGAGACATTAATAACATTACCATCAAGTATAGGCATCCTATTCCTAGGATAGATGATATGTTAGATGGATTGCATGGTTCTAGCATTTTTAGTAAAATTGATCTTAAAAGTGGATATCATCAAATTAGAATGAGGGAAGGTAATGAGTGGAAAACTGCTTTCAAAATTAAGTATGGGTTGTATGAGTGGTTGGTTATGCCATTTGGGTTAACTAATGCACCTAACACTTTTATGAGGTTGATGAATCATGTTTTGCGTGCCTATATTGGAAAATTTGTTGTGGCATACTTTGATGATATCTTGGTGTATAAAAAAAATTTGAATGAGCATGTCGAATACTTGAGAATTGTGCTAATCACACTAAAAGTTGAACACTTGTATGCTAACTTGAAAAAGTGTGTGTTTTGTACAAAAGAACTTGTGTTTCTTGGTTTTGTTGTGAGTGCTCAAGGTGTCAAAGTTGATGAGGACAAGGTAAGTGCAATTCGAGATTGGCCAACGCCTACTTATATTGGTCAAGTTCAGAGTTTTTATGGTCTTGCAAGTTTCTATAGGAGATTTGTGAAGGATTTCAGCACTTTGGCGGCTCCTATGACTGCGGTGATCAAGAAGAACGTTCCATTTCATTGGGGCAAGGAGCAAGAGAAGTCCTTTGATATTATTAAGAAAAAATTAATTAATTCTCATTTACTTGTATTACCTGATTTTTCTAATATTTTTGAAATTGAATGTGATGCGTCAGGTGTAGGAATTGGCGGTGTTTTGATGCAAGGTGGACGGCCAATTGCATACTTCAGTGAGAAGCTAAGTGGAGCAGCGTTGAATTATCCTACTATGACAAGGAATTCTATGCCTTGGTTCGTGTGCTTGAGACGTGGCAGCATTATTTGAGGCCAAAAGAATTTGTGATTTATACGGATCACGAGTCTTTGAAGTATCTCAAAGGACAACAAAAGTTGAACAAGAGACATACAAAGTGGGTGGCGTTTGTAGAGACTTTTCCCTACATTATCAAGTACAAGCAAGGGAAGGAAAACGTGGTAGCGGATGCTCTATCACGAAGGTATGTGCTTCTATCTACTCTAGATTCTAAGTTTTTGGGATTTGAGTATGTGAAGGAGTTGTATGCTAGTGATCTTGATTTTGGTAAGATTTATGCGTCATGTTTGCATGGTCCAAAAGATAAATTTTTCGTGCATGATGGATATTTGTTTAAAAAAGATAAATTGTGTGTGCCTAAATAGTCAATTCGTGAGTTACTTGTTAGGGAATCACATGTGGGTGGTTTAATGGGACATTTTGGTGTGACTAAAACTTATGATACTTTGCATGAACATTTTTATTGGCCACATATGAAGCATGATGTTGAAAATATTTGTGAGAGGTGTGTGACTTGTAGGAAAGCTAAGTCTAAGATACAACCACATGGATTGTATACTCCACTTCCTATTCCTAGTGAACCGTGGGTATATATTTCTATGGATTTTGTGTAGTAACCCAGATTCCATTTTAAGATAATAATATGTTAAACATGATTAAGGGTTGATAATTAATCAATTCCGGGGCTTAATCGGACTTCAGAATCAAGAATTGGATTTTCATTTTCTGAGCCAGTTTGGACGGTCCGAAGAGGACTTCGGACGGCCCGAACTCAGCACACCGGGGGCTCCGAAGTTGAGCTTGTTGACTTCGAAGGTAAGGCAAGTTCGGACGATCCGAAGTAGGATCGTACGTCCCGAACTTCACCTGTTCCAAGTAGGCAGGATTACTCAGCCATGGTTTTTGACAAGTGTCGAATTTAGGACACTTCGGACGACCCGAAGTGGTGATCGGATGGTCCGAACTCGACGTGTCTTGCATGCAAGCAGTGAGTTGGATCGGATGATCCGAACCCCAGTTCGGAGGGCCCAAACTCCGACGGATTTTTGGCTATAAATAAGGCTCTTCGGAGTCATAATTTGAATACGAATTTCCGAGTTTTCTTCTTCAGTTATATAGTGTGAGTTATACACTTGAGGACCCTATCGGTTATAATAGAGGTTCTGGAATAACCAAGGAGTGGTTATAGTCATCCGGAACTAGCGACTTCAAAGGGCTATCTACGGACGAAGGTATGGTCCGAGAATCTATTTAAGTTTTGGGAGTACTTATTAGCTTAGTTAAGGCTTATAGAACTTATGTAGTGATACGGTGAACTTTTGAATATAGACTTGGAACCTAGGATCTACTATACTTGAACTAGCCTAGAGGTACGTACACATTGACTGAGATTGCCAGCGAGTATACATGTTTATATGTTGCATTTATTTGGCATTATTATATGGCATGATATATGATTTATCGCTTTCTATATTCATATGTCATGTGCATATACACGTTGAGCCTATACCTTGATATACCTGATTATAGAGCCGCTCAGCTCTATACTCGATAGTCTATCACTGAGAGTACCGCGACGGTGGGGACATTTATGTCTGACTACTCTGGTGTACTTGACGAGTGTGGTTGCACCCAGAGGTTGATCTGTGCGGTGGCAGCACTCATGTGGTGCGGGTATTGAGCATGACTTTTCAGATGACCCTTTACCAGTCATCATGTTGCATGCACTTTATACATATGTTTACTCATGTTTATGTACTGGGCGTTAGCGCTCACGTCCTAGTTGTTATCTTGGACACCCTATTCCACGGGGTAGGTCGCAGGATGGACGAAGCTGGTAGTTCAAGGCAGGACTAGGGAGCAGGAGCCTTGAGGAGTTTATTATACAGCAGGTTTCGATATAGCTGTATAATATTTACTTTTAAGTTTTTCGATATGGTTGTATCACTATAGTATTAAGCCTGGATATATTTTACTAAGCTGATATGTAATTTATGGATTATGTTTTCGCACGTTTTACTATGTTAAGTATTTTGTTGTATTAAGTTTAATGCATGCTATTAGTTGCCAGTTAGTAGGTGATTCCATGCAGGGTCACTACATTTTTGGTATCAGAGCATGCATAGATTTTGGAAATTAGTACTTGGGATTTAGTTTAGTCTTGAGTAATTTTTGCACATTTGGGATTTTAATGTGCAATTCTTTTCAGGATATGGCTGACGAGAGTCACGGTAGTGTTGTCCAGGGAGGTGGTCATCATCGTCATCATCGCCATCGTGATGATCAGTATCGTCCTAATGAGGGTAAACGTCGCTACACTATTAATAAGTTCATGCAAGTAGGACCAAAACCCTTGTTGGGAGGCGAGAATCCTGAACAAGAAAGAAGTTGGATGTCCAAACTCGAGAGTGCTTTTCGAGCTTTCGATTGCACTGAGGAGCAGAAATTGGAATTTCTAGAATTCGTTCTAGAGGATCGAGCACATTTTTGGTGGGATGCCAAGGCTGCTCAGGCACGTACTGAGAGAGGACATGTGACTTGGGGAGATTTCTGTCAGAAGTTTCAGAAACTGTATTTTCCTCCAGCTGTTCGCCAGGCACGATCGATGGAGTTGCTTACTCTGAGGCAAGGATCAATGACTATTGATCAATATCAGCAACGATTTCTTGATCTGCTACCTTTCAGTCCTCATATCAGTGACAGTGATGCGTCCAAGTATGATATCTTTCTGCAAGGCTTGAATCAAGATCTACTCACAAGTTGTCGTCTGTGATGATCCGACATCTTATGAGACTTTGGTGAACTGTTGCCGTCTTGTGGAGACCAGCAACAGGCGGGAACAATTGATGATGCCAGGACAGCCTAGTGGATCTTTTGAGCCTAGAGCTCAATCTGTTGTGCAATCTGGACCTATGTCTTCTTCTACTCCTACTACTTCGTCTGGTTCTTGTGGTTCACGAGGTACATTCCGTTTTGGGAAGAAGAAGAAGAAGGAGGAATTTTGCAGCCACTGTGGAGGGAAACATCCTGTAGCTTCATGTCGGAAGGCTACTGGTGCTTGTTATATTTGTGGTGAGCAGGGACATCTGCGGAGAGATTGTCCTCAGCGTATGGGTTCTGCTAGTGGATCGAGATCACAGGTTGGATCTCAGGCTTCTACTTTTCCACGTCAGCAGCCAGCACCACAGAGTTCTTCTGGTTACTGTCCACACTCACAAGGGCAGATGTTTGCTCTGTCTCAAGACCAAGCTACTGAAGGAAGCGATCACATGTTGGCAGGTACCTTTTTGTTATGTGGTATTCCTGCACTTGTTTTAATTGATACTGGAGCATCGCATTCCTTTATTTCTAGCTGTTTTGTTAAGAGACATAGATTAACTTATGTATCATTAGATATGGATTTATTTGTATCTACTCCGCTGGAGCAGGAGGTAGTGACTAAGCATCTAGTGATGGGTTGCCTTCTAGAGTTTGAGGGTCATGTGTTATCGATTAATTTGATGATATTAGCGATGACATATTTTGATTGTATTTTGGGAATAGATATGCTGACTTTGTATCACGCTACCGTGAATTGTTATCAGCGTCTGGTACAATTTCATCCGGATGAGGGTGATAGCTGGTACTTTTATGGAGAGGGTGCGCGACCTCCGATGCCACTTGTTTCGGCTTTGAAGGCATGTCATGTCTTAGATTCAGGTGGGGAGGGCTACCTCATCTATGCAGTTGATATGTCCACGAGTAGTCCGGGTATCGACCAGTTACCTATTGTCAGCTAGTTTCCTGATGTATTCCCTGATGAGATTCCTGGTTTTTCTCCGGTTCGAAAGGTTGAATTTGGTATTGATCTAGTACCAGGAACTATGCCTATATCCCGAGCCCCTTATCGTCTGGCACCGTCAGAGATGAGGGAATTGAAACAGCAGTTGCATGATCTGCTTGATAAGGGATATATTCGTCCGAGTATTTCTCCGTGGGGCACCTGTTTTATTTGTCAAGAAGAAGGATGGATCGATGCGATTATGTATTGACTACAGGCAGTTGAATCGTGTCACCATCAAGAATAAGTATCCTTTGCCGTGGATTGATGATCTATTCGATCAATTATAGGGTACTTCTGTTTACTCGAAGATAGATCTGAGATCTAGATACCACCAGATGCGGGTACGAGACTCAGATATTTCTACGACTGCTTTCAGGACCAGATACGGGCTTTATGAATTTCTGGTGATGTCATTCGGTTTGACGAATGCACCGACAGTCTTTATGAATCTGATGAATCAGGTATTTCGAGAATATCTGGATAGATTTGTCATCGTCTTCATTGATGATATTCTTGTCTATTCTCATGACAAGGATGAGTATGCACAGCATCTGAATTGTTTTACAGACGTTACGAGATAAGCAACTGTATGCCAAATTGAGCAAGTGTGAATTCTAGCTTGATCGGGTAGTGTTTCTCGATCATGTAATTTCTAGTGAAGGAATATCTGTTGATCCAAGTAAGATAGAGGCAGTGCTGAACTGGTCTCGTCCGACGACGGTTGCTGAGATTCGTAGTTTCTTGGGTCTAGCGGGTTATTACCATCGGTTCATCGAGAATTTTTCACAGTTGGCCATGCCTTTGACACAGCTTACATGAAAAGATGTTGCCTTCATATGGTCCTCGGATTGTGAGGAGTCATTTCACGAGCTGCGTAGACATCTTACTACTGCACCTGTGCTAGCTCTACCTTCTGGATCAGGAGGTTATGTTGTCAATACTGATGCCTTTGGTCAGGGGTTAGGATGCGTTCTTATACAGCATGGACATGTTATTGCGTATGCTTCTCGACAGTTGAAGACGCATGAGAATAATTATCCAGTGCATGATCTCGAGTTAGCCGCCATTGTATTTGCACTCAAGATCTGGAGGAATTATCTTTTTGGCGAGAAATTTGAGATATTTACGGATCACAAAAGTTTGAAGTTTTTATTCACTCAGGCGGAGTTGAATATGCGACAGAGACGTTGGATGGATCTTTTGAAGGATTATGATTGTGAAATCAAATATCAACCAGGTTCCGCTAATCTTACTGCTGATGTCTTGAGTCGGCAGGTGAGACTTTCTGCACTTTAGACTAGTGAAATATCTCATATGGTTCAGGAGTGATGTTCATTGAGTTTTACAATCAAGCACAAGAAAGGAAGAAATGGAATTTTTTTGTATACTATATTATCTGAGCCAGCATTGTATTCTCGGATCAGAGATGCTCAGATATCTGATGTTAAGACTCAGCGTTTGGCACGTCTAGCCAATGGGGGTAATACATCTGGATTCCATTTTCAGGCAGATGGTTTATTGTGCTTATCGAATCGAGTGGTTGTACCTGATGTTACGGAGCTCAGGAATGATATTCTATCTCAAGCTCACAGGAGTCGATTGTCTGTTCATCCTGGAAGCATGAAAATGTATAAGGACTTGCGAACCAGATTCTGGTGGAAAGGGATGAATAGGAGTGTGTATCAATTTGTTTCGAGATGTTTGGTTTGTCAACAGGTCAAGGCTGAACACTGACGACCAGGTGGATTACTGCAAAATCTTGAGATTCCCGAATGGAAGTGGGAGCACGTGACTATGGATTTTGTCACCCACTTGTCTATGACTTCACGTCAGTGTGATGCTATCTGGGTCATTGTTGACCGTTTGACGAAATCAGCACACTTTATTCCTTACAACCGGGAGTATTCTTATGATTGCATGACACGCTTATATGTCCAGGAGATAGTGCGATTACATGGGATTTCAGTGAGTATAGTTAGTGATAGAGACCCGCGATTTACCTCACGTTTTTGGGATAGCTTTCAGCAGGCTTTGGGTACCACTCTGAGTTTGAGCACTGCATATCATCCGGAGACTGATGGGCAGTCAGAGCGGATAATTCGTACGCTGAAGGATATGCTACGTTCTTCTATCATGGATTTTGGTTTGTCTTGGCAAGATCAGTTACCTTTGATTGAATTTGCCTACAATAACAGTTATCATCGTAGTATTGATATGGCACCTTTCGAGGCATTGTATGGTCGACGGTGTCGTACTCCGTTATTCTGGGATGAAGAGAACGACAAGTCGAGGGTCCTGAGTTGGTGCAGCAGATTATAGATAAGGTAGATTTGATCAAGCAGAGGATCAAAGCTGCTCAAGATAGACAAGCCAGTTATGCTAATATTCATCGCAGACCATTGCAGTTTGAGCCTTGTGAATATGTGTTCCTACGAGTATCACCTTTCAGAAAGGTGATGAGATTTGGTGTGAAAGGCAAGTTGTCACCTTGTTTTATTGGGTCTTTTCAGATACTGGAGAAGATTGGAGATGTTGCTTATCGTTTGGCGTTACCGCCATCTCTTTCTAGTATAAAGCCAGATCTGTCGTATGTTGAACGATCACTCTGTATCCTAGACAGGAAGGATAAAGTTCTTCGGAACAAGACTATACCACTTGTGATGGTACAGTGGCAGCGCCGAGGCGTTGAAGAAGCAACTTGGGAAACCGAGAGCCATATGCGAGCAGAATATCCTGAGTTATTTGCTGTGTATTTTTTATTACCATGTAAAGATGTAATTACAGTTGTTTTCATAAAACATGGTTTGATGTTTCATATTGTTATGTTGATTTGTCTTTAGATTTTATTTCGCGGATGAAATATCTAAAGGTGGGGAGAATGTAGTAACCCAGATTCCATTTTAAGATAATAATATGTTAAACATGATTAAGAGTTGGTAATTAATCAATTTCGGGGATTAATCGGACTTCAGAATCAAGAATTGGATTTTCATTTTCTGAGCCAGTTCGGACAGTCCAAAGAGGACTTTGGACGGCCCGAACTCAGCACACCGAGGGGTCCGAAGGTGAGCTTGTTGACTTCAGAGGTAAGGCAAGTTAGGACGATCCAAAGTAGGATCGGACGTCCCGAACTTCACCTGTGCCAAGTAGGCAGGATTACTCAGCCATGGTTTTTGACAAGTGTCAAATTTAGGACACTTCGGACGACCCGAAGTGGTGATCGGACGGTCCGAACTCGACGTGTCTCGCATGCAGGCAGTGAGTTGGATCGAACGATCCGAACTCCAGTTCGGAGGGCCCGAACTCCGACGGATTTTTGTCTATAAATAGGGCTCTTCGGAGTCATAATTTGAATAAGAATTCTCGAGTTTTATTCTTCAGTTATATAGTACGAGTTATACACTTGAGGGCCCTATCGGTTATAATAGAGGTTCTGGAATACCCAAGGAGTGGTTATAGTCATCCGGGGCTAGCAACTTCAAAGGGCTATCTACGGACGAAGGTATGGTCCGGGAATCTATTTAAGTTTTGGGAGTACTTATTAGCTTAGTTAAGGCTTATAGAACTTATGTAGTGATACGGTGAACTTTTGAATATAGGCTTGGAACCTAGGATCTACTATACTTGAACTAGCCTAGAGGTACGTACACATTGACTGAGATTGCCAGCGAGTATACATGTTTATATGTTGCATTTATTTGACATTATTATATGGCATGATATATGATTTACCGCTTTCTATATTCATATGTTATGTGCATATACACGTTGAGCCTATACCTTGATATATCTGATTATAGAGCTGCTCATCTCTATACTCGATATCTGTCACTGAGAGTACCGCGATGGCGAGGACATTTATGTCTGACTACTCTGATGTACTTGACGAGTGTGGTTGCACCCAGAGGTTGATCCGTGCGGTGGCAGCACTCATGTGGCGCCGGTATTGAGCATGACTTTTCAGATGACCCTTTACCAGCCATCATGTTGCATGCACTTTATACATATGTTTACTCATGTTTATGTACTGGGCGTTAGCGCTCACGTCCTAGTTGTTATCTTGGACACCCTATTCCACGAGGTAGGTCGCAGGATGGACGGAGCTGGTAGTTCAAGGCAGGACTAGGGAGCAGGAGCCTTGAGGAGTTTATTATATAGCAGGATTCGATATAGCTGTATAATATTTACTTTTAAGTTTTTCGATATGGTTGTATCACTACAGTATTAAGCCTGGATATATTTTACTAAGCTGATATGTAATTTATGGATTATGTTTCCGCACATTTTACTCTGTTAAGTCTTTTGATGTATTAAGTTTAATGCATGCTATTAGTTGCCAGTTAGTAGGTTATTCCATGCAGGGTCACTACATTTTGTTTTAGGACTACCAAGGTCTAAGAAGGGGAGGGATTCAGTGTTTGTGGTGGTTGATAGATTTTCAAAAATGGCTCATTTTATTGCTTGTCATAAATCTGATGATGCTTCTCATGTTGCGGATCTATTCTTTAATGAGATTGTAAGATTGCATGACATGTCTAGGAATCGTGTCTGATAGAGATACTCGGTTCTTGAGCTACTTTTGGAAAACATTATGGTGCAAACTTGGTACTAAATTACTGTTTTCGACTACATGTCATCCCCAAACGGATGGTCAAACTGAGGTTGTTAATAGGACGTTAGGAACTTTATTGCGTACTATAATTAAAAAGAAATTTAAGATTTGGGATGAATGTTTACCATTTTTTGAGTTTGCATATAATCGTAGTGTGCATTCTACTACAAATTTTTCACCATTTGAAATTGTGTATGGTTTTAATCCTTTAACCCCGTTGGATTTAATGTCTTTGCCTATGAGTGAAAGGGTTAACATGGATGGTAAGAAAAAGGCGGAGTTTGTGTGAAATTTTCATGCAAAGGTTAAGGCGAATATTGAAAAAAAGAACTTGCAATACACAAAGCAAGAAAATAAAGGTAAAAAAAAAGGTTGTATTTGAACCAGGTGATTGGGTGTGGTTGCATTTGAGGAAGGAATGTTTTTCGGAGAAGCGGCTTTCTAAGTTGTTCCCTAGAGGCGATGGACCTTTTCAAATATTGGAGCGGATCAATGACAACGCCTACAAATTAGACTTTCCAGGTGATTATAATGTAAGTACTACTTTTAATGTTTCTGACTTGTAGTTGTTTGATGTAGCTGATGAACGAGATTTGAGGTCAAATCCTTTTCAAGAAGGGGAGGATGATGCGATCATGGATAGCTCGCATGTTGATCACGTGGTTAAGGATCCGTTGGAGATGCTAAGAGGACCAATTACAAGAGGTCGAGCTAAGAGATTCAAAGATGCGCTTCAATCGTTGAAGATGAATTGTCAAGATGGCATTGGAATTCTTGAAGATCACTTTGAGGGATGTTACAATATTATTGAAGTCCAAAGACGTCAAGAAAGTGGAGAAAATGTCAAAGAGAACTCAAAAATAAGTCACCTAGTCCGAGACGCATGCGCGCCCGCGCCTTGTTTCACGCGCGCCCGCGCGTCCTTGCAATTATGAAGATTTCCAGACAGAACCTTGTACGCGCCCGCGCCTGTCTGCCGCGTGCCCGCGCCTGTTCTGAGTGTTTTCAAGATTTCCAGACAGAGTCTTATGTGCGCCCGCGCCCGCGCCTGCACTCTCTCACACGGTTCAGCGTTTTGTGTGTGTGCGAGACTTTTTGATATTTTTTGGCATTATTTTCATATTTTGAGTCTTTTATTCCTACTAGAAAACTTTTAGGAGATATTATTATATCTTTAGATATATTTTGCGATATCTTTTATTATTTTTTGTAGTTGTATTATAAATACAACAAACATTCATTATTGAATACAATTTAAGATTTCAGATTTTTATACATAAAATTCTCTCTAGAATTTTTATTGAAGCTTTGTGCTTTGTTCAAAAATCAAACTTATCAAAGTTCATACTTTGTGGCATTTGTCGATTGATTATCCTCGTGGGTTGTCAGAAACAGGTTTTCTGAAGGTCCCGTTGTGATCAATTATTTTTATTCGTGATTGTTTGTTGCTAGTTTCAAGTAAACTAAAGGTGAATAATCCAAAACCTTTACTTGTTTTAAAGATTGTGCAATTTCTTGATTTCTTTTGTTATTGGATTGAGGATACGATTTTAATATAGTCGTGTTTGCCTTCCATACATTAAGAATTCACATCAGTTTACTTATGTGCCGCACATTGCTGCCAAAGATGGAGCTAAACTCGAAAAGTTTATGGAAGGATTGAATCAGAATCTGTACTCCTTGGTCTTGGCTTGCAACCCAGTCGATTATGCTGATGCGGTTGACAAAGCCATAAGGCATGAAGCAGGGTTAAGAAGGGGTCGACCACAGTATACAATGCAAGCACCCACTGAAACTGCACAATTTTTAGCAAACTCATCTGTTGCACCCCAACAGTCATTTCAGCAACCTAGGCCGCAAAGATTTAAGCCTTACAGAAAGCAATTCAGGAAAAGTCATTTAGCAGTTCCTCTAGTTCTGGTAGTTCTCATGGTGGGGGATCTTCATGGGGTCGTAGAGAGTCTTGCAATAGGTGTGGAGGAAGGCATCCATCCGATCAGTGCATAGGAGTTCAGGGAGTTTGTCGTACTTGTGGCCAACCAGAACATTATGCAAAGGTTTTTCCTAGTGGGGGAGGACAACATCATCAGTCTTCTTAGACTAGCCAGTTTCCTCGAGCTCCAGCTCCTAGACCTTTCACTCCTCAATTTGCACCACAACCCAGTTTCTCCCAACTGAGAGGTCCTTCTCAACAGCATTTTCCAGGGCCTCAGCAGGCTAGAGTTCATGCGTTGACTCACGACCAGGCTCAGGATGCACCTGTAGGGGTTATAGCAGGTATATGTTTGATCCTTGATCATCCTGCTCGTATATTGATAGACACAAGAGCATCTCATTCATTTCTATCTGCTGCATTTATTGTTGAGCATGAGATTGCTACTACCTTGTTGATTGATCCAGTGTCTGTGTCTATCCCTGCCGGTGTGTGTTTGAGATCGCGTGAGATAGTGATAAACTGTGTAATTCGTTTTGATGAAAGTATTACGATAACAAACTTGATAAAGTTGTCTATGTCTGATTTTTATTGTATTATCGGAATGGATACTTTGACCAACTACCGAGCTACTGTTGATTGTTTTCATGGAGTAGTAAGATTCCGACCGTATGTTGGTGGTAAATGGAATTTTTATGGTGATGATTCTCACTCCCGTATCCCTTTAGTGTCAACCATGCAGATTTTTGGGTTATTGTCTGCTGGGAGTGAAGGGTATTTGACCTATGCAGTAGATGCTACTCAAGATAAGAGATTGAAAGTTACTGATATTCCAGTGGTTGAGGAATTTCCTGACGTATTTCCCGAAGAGATTCCAGGCTTTCCGCCTCAAAGGGAAATAGATTTTAGTATTGATTTGATGCCAGGAGAAAATCCAGTTTCCAAAGCACCTTATCGATTAGCTCCAACAAAATTGAAAGAATTAAAAGAACAGTTGCAGGATCTCCTGGAGAAAGGTTATATCAGTCGCCATGGGGAGCTCCTATACTATTTGTGAAAAAGAAAGATGGATCGATGAGGATGTGTATTGATTACCGTCAGTTAAATCAAATCACAGTGAAGAATAAATACCCATTGCCACGCATTGACGATTTGTTTGATCAGTTGCAAGGCACGTCTGTGTACTCAAAAATTGATCTTCGTTATGGTTACCATCAGCTTCGAGTTCGTGAAGAAGATATTCCAAAGACAGCGTTTCGGACACGATATGGTCACTATGAATTCCTCTTCATGCCATTTTGGTTAACGAATGCTCCAGCGGTTTTTATGGATTTGATGAACCATATATTTCGAGAGTTTATAGACAGATTTGTTATCGTTTTCATTGATGACATTCTGATCTATTCAAAATCATTGAACGAGCATCGAGATCATTTGAGGTTAGTTCTTCAAACTCTCAGAACTGCACAGTTGTATGCCAAGTTTTCAAAGTGTGAGTTCTGGTTAGACAGAGTTGTATTTTAGGGACATGTAATATCAGCTCAGGGAGTGTCTGTTGATCCCAATAAAATCGATGTTGTCCTTAATTGGACAACACCCAAGAATGTTTCAGAGATTTGTAGTTTCTTGGGATTGGCTGGATATTACAGGTGATTTATCGAAGAATTTTCTAAAATAGCGAAGCCTATGGCACAACTGACACAAAAAGATAGACGTTTTGTTTGGACTAGAGAGTGTGAAACTAGTTTTCAGACATTGAAAGAAAAGTTAACCACAACCCCTGTTTTAGCTTTACGTTTGGGCTCAAGTGGGTTTGTCGTTTGTACAGATGCTTCTCTAAATGGACTTGGATGTGTTTTCATGCAACATGGGCGAGTTATTTCTTATGCATCACGTCATTTGAAGCCTCATGAAACTTTATATCCAATTCATGATATATACTTGGGTGTCATTGTAATTGCATTGAAAATATGGCGTCATTATCTGTACGGAGAACAGTTTGGGATATATTCTAATCACAAAAGTTTTAAGTATATTTTCACACAATCTGATCTGAAAATGAGAGCTGGATGGAATTGCTTAAGGACTTTGATTGTGATATTCATTATCAACCCGGTAAGATGAATCTAGTTGCTGATGCTCTTAGCCGAAAAGTTCAGAATGCGATGTTAACATCTCTTAAAATCTCTAAAGTCCATGAGAACTTGGGGACTTCAGGTTGGACTTACCAACCTAGTGGCAACTACTTCATTGTTTCGTCTATTCAAGTTGAACCACGGTTAGTTTCTGACATCAAAACAGCGCAAAGGACTGATCCTTATATTCAGAAGTTGAAAGAATTGTCTCAAACGGGACATTCAGATAAGTTTGATGTCACTTCAGATGGAAGTTTGCGTTTTAAAATAAGACTTGTGGTTCCAAATTTGATAGACTTGAAAGAAGCTATCTTCCGAGAAGCACATTGTAGTCGACACAGTGTTCACCAAGGAAATAGGAAGATGTATCATGCCTTGCGATCCCAGTTTTGGTGGGAAGGTATGAAAAAGGAAATTTCAGACTTTGTAGCAAGATGTTTGACTTTCCAACAGGTTAAAGCTGAGAGGATGAGACCTGGTGGTATGTTACATTGTCTGGAAGTGCCGCAGTGGAATTAGGAGCACATTGCTATGTATTTCATGACACACCTACCTCGATCTGTTCATGGTTGTGATGCTATTTGGGTGATTGTTGATAGACTGTCGAAATCAGCCCATTTTATTCCATATGATTAAACTTGCCCTTATAAGAAAATGGCTAATGTAGTGACCCAACCCGGATCCACTATCTAATCAAAGTTATAATAAAGCGCATGCAATAATAGTTAAAGCATAAGGAGCGGATAATTTAAAATACAACAAATCCAATCGGCAGAATACAACCGACGATAACATAAGTGTATAAATACCATTATACAATCAAATCAAAGGTTCAGGGTAAACAAATCTCTACCCTCTAAAACCTCACGCTCTCGGATCCTCAATCCTGCTGAGAGCCGCCTGGACCGTCCAGCCTCAAACCTGTCCCGTCACAAGGTACACCACAATACCCAAACACAGGGACGTGAGAGACTACGCTCAATACATAAACAATGATATAAGTACAAATATGCGCACAAAGATGATTTAAAATCCCAGGTAAAACACTTGCTCAAGGCGCCAGGAATATGCAGTACTGACTAGAGAGCGACTCCGCGGGGTACTCGTATATTCTATATCAGGGCTGAGCCAAACCCATCCTGACCCAAATCCAAAATAGGATACAAGTCCCATATGGAAACTGTCATACCTGACTCGAGTCCAACATGAGATCACTGTTCCCTATGGAGACTGTCAATGACTTACATCTCTCGGGATGCAGTCATACGTAAAATCGTGCATGTGCTAAGGCGGTAAAACATGATAAAACATGATAAAACATATAGCACATAATCATGAAACATACATGAAAATATATCATGCCGTCTATCTCAGTTAGTACTTACGTACCTCTAAAAATTGCAGGAAATTCCTAGCACCGCTGGTCTAGATCCCATGCCTACTGGTCCAGTCTACTGCAACTACAATGCAAATACCCATGCATAATTAATGAAACTCTAAAAGCCTTAACTAAACTATTGCATACTCATAAATATTTTTAGGAAGCCAAAGCTATACTTGCGTCCTTCGTTAGCACATTGTTGTCTCTTGCCTCAAAACTAGGCCACAGCTCCGCTATGACGCCTGGATCGCTATGCCACTTTCAGATTTCCCATAGGACGCCTAGATCTCCCTAGATCTGAGTTAGAAGGCCTAGGAATGGAGAGAGAAGAGAGGACAGGTGCGAGTGAAAATGAATTTCAGCTCCCCTATTTATAGCCACAATTTGGAGCCTCCGAACTCGACTTCTGATCCTCCGAACTGGTTCGGATCCTCCATTCCTGACTTCGGATCCTCCGTTACTGTTCGGAGCCTCCGATCCTGTAAGGCTCTGAAATATTAAGTTATTAATTATGGAATTTTAGATTTAAATTCTGTATTTTGGGAAAATAGTATTTGAGGAAGTTATGGAAATTAGAAATTTAATTTCCAAGCCGAAAATATTTAATTTGAGAATTTAAGGATTTTGATATTTAAATTCCGGTATTCTTAAATTAAAATATGAAGATAATGGAATTAAATATTTATGGAATTTAAAAATTAAATTCCAAGTTCCGAGAATTAAAGGATTTACTTTGAAGATAAACTCGCACAGGGACTGATTTGCAAATATCGCAGTTCCGAGGGCTAAAGTGCAGTTTACTTATTCTAATCCGCGAATATTTAATTTGAGAATTTGTAGAGTTTAGATATAAATTATAATATTCTTAAATTATTTTGGATTGAAATTGAATTAAAAGAATTTCCAAGGACTGAATTGAAGTTTGGAAGAAGTTTCAGGGACCGAAGTGCAAATTTCTTTGGCAAGTGGGCATAAATGTGTATATGTGGGAATTATATGTATCTTCTCCAATTCCCAGCAGAAGGATCGAGAGAGGAAGAGGAAGAAAGCTTCCAAACCATTTTTGGTTAATTCCAAAGCCGATTAAAATCGATCCGCCCGGTAGAATTCAAAATTGATCGTATATTTGCGATCACGGCTTCGAGTGCTACGTTTTGACGTAAGTATTACAAAGTTCTACGATGTTTATATTTTTATGATATTGCTCGAATTCAGTTTTGATTGTATAAACGTGTTCTAGTATATACGACGATAGCATATTTAAGTCGAATTGAGAAAAGATCGTCGTTTGGAAATGTTTATAATTTTTGCAAGATTTTCGAGAATTCTGAAATTTCTTGCTGCTTAATTTTGAATTGTTGATGATGAATTGATGATGATATAGGTTTTAGATGCTAGAAATAATGATGTGAGGTCTTTGGAATTACCGGTTTCGAATCATTACGCTGGTGGTTTGAATTTTGATTGATTGATCAAGATTTGAGATTGTTTACACTTTGATGAGATTGAAATGAGAATGAAGATGATATTTGATATTATATCATTTCATTTCAGATTTGAAATGAATGATATTGAATCCGAAGCGGCAAGTTCGAGTTCGAATGGATTGATTTGAATGTTGAAGTTGAATTACGATTTGAACAATTAGTAGATTATGTCGAGTAAGATTGTTGTGAATGTTCAGCATATGTTAGACTTCTGAACATTTGATTATGTTGACTATATGATGTTAGATCTGCTGATATATAGTGGATTTGAATTTAAGAATATTGAAGGATTGTTATAATAGAGTTTTGAGTACCGGTTCAAGAATGGATTCAATTTCGAGTTTTATGATTGAGTTGAAAACGATATGAATCCTTGTTGATGTTTCTTAGCTATATTGATATGAATTCATATTTGAATGAAAGGATATCGAGCTCGGGATTCTAGACTTCGAATCGGGATCAATATTGCAACTAATTGTGCCTTGAAGATTTAGTTGAGTCTTGAGCGGAATTTTGATATTTATTCTTATGGTAGTGTCCAGATTTGGAGCACCTCAAGAATCGAGATTGACAGGTATAAGACGATATCGAGAGTCAGGGATTTGAAACTCAAGAATGATGCTTCTTGAGTTGTCCCGCTAAATCATATACTTGACTATTATTTGTTCTTGAGTTAGAACTTGATGATGTTATTGTCGATCCATCGCAGGTAGTGGATCTTTGATTTCGATTTTGATATGATATGATGTTTGATGAAACTTAAAATTTGTAATTATTTATATGTTAAAAAGTGTGTTTTAAAATTTAAGTTTAATTAAAATTATGAAGTTGTATTATTTTAGTGTTATGTGTTTATATTTAAATGTTTTACTAAAATGTTGTATTTTACGGTTTGCGCAGGTTTGGTAAAAATAAAATTACTCAAGCTACAGTGGTCATAATGGAGTAATCTCAAAACCTGTAGAATCACAAAAGAGGCATCTTCAACTTTGTAGAAGACAAGAAATTCCAAAAACTTCATTAAGATGATCAAAATAATAAAACATCAAAATGGAGATAGATTTACTTTTACTATGACCAGCTTGGAGTAAAAATATCATAAGTATTTCATATTTTATCCAAAAGGGGTGAATGAGTTGTCCAAACACATCTACACAAAATATCCTACGTGTTCTATGTTGAAAAGAAAGGCTGAATCGGTGGTCTAAGGCATCAAACATGCCAATTAAAGTTGGGTCATGGTATTGACATTCAAGGAGACAAGCACCCACCAACTTTACTATTTCACATTTAATGAGCCTTGGACTCTTCCTCTCATTTGGCCTATAAATAGATGTGTTGTATAAGCTTTGTAGTGTGCAAGAGTGTAGAGAATTCTTCATTTGTAAAATAAATATTGTGTGTGTGAGAATAAAAGTTTGAGTGTGCAAGTTTCTCAAGTTCAAGTATGAAATTTCTTTTATCTTTATTCTTGAGTTTCATGTTCATGAAAAGCTAAATCTTTTTATGTCAAGGTGAAAAGGTTTCATTGTTGGTCAAGTAAGATTGTCTATATTTTGTATATTCTTTTCTTTTCTATTTTTATTTTTACTAATTGATCTTTATTTGTAGGTATAATTTTGGATGATTTGTTGTTATCTATTTACATCAAATGCTTGGTACCTTGAATGTGGTTACCTTGATTTGTTGTCAAATATGATACAATAATTACTACAATAATTATATACTATAAATATATGTATCTATTTATAATAAAGTCATATATATTATTTAGACGATAGCGTGACACTGTCGGTTGTTCTAAATAATATATTGTGATTTGAACTAACATTTAATTTATCGCATCTAACTTTTACTTTATCGCAACTAACATTTACTTTTCCGCAACTAACATTTACTTTCTCGCATCTAACTTTTACTTTTCCGCAACTAACATTTACTTTATCGCATCTAACATAAAGTCATATATTTTATTTAGACGATAGCGTGGCTCTGCCGGTTGTTCTAAATAAAATATTGTGATTTGATCTAACATTTACTTTTATGTCAATTTATATTTATGCATTTATATATATTATGGGTACCATGTATTAAATATCGGTGGATATTAATATAGTGGGAACTATATTATATGATATACTTGTTTAAATATTTAATTGTTCTTTTTATGTTTATATTTATTCATCTATATATATATTATGGGTACCATGTATTAAATATCGGTTAATCTGATATTAATATAGTGGGAACTATATTATATGATATACTTGTTTAAATATTTCATTGTTCTTTTATGTTTATTTTTATTTTAGTTTCTTTTATTTATTTTTATTTAGCAATCTTAATTAAACCAACAATGAACCTTTAAAACCTTGACAATTTTATAATTTGTGTATTTGAAGTTTTATAATAATATTTTCATCTATAATATATTATTGCTAAAATTAAACTTACAACATCCTCTCCGTGGATCGATCTCGTACTCACGAGTATATTACTTGCAGACAACCTACACTTGGGTGAATTACAATTTAAGTTGTAGCAAGTTTTTGGCGCCGTTGCCGGGGAGGTATAAATTAAGTTTAATTTTGTTATTATGTAAATAGTATGTTGTTTTTAATTGTATGATTGTTTGGAGTCGTAAACAAAGTGGTAGACTTGTTCGAGTAACTGAAAATATTTTAAACATGGACGATAATTCTAATAATCAAGATGATAATAATAATAATAATAATCATCAAGAACATGAACAACCAAGAACACTTAGGCACCATATGAATCCAATAAGAACTAGTACACCATCTTGTTTAGTTTTTCCTTCTGATGCATCTAATTTCAATTTTAAGCCACAAGTCATTCAACTTTTACCAAATTTTCATGGCTTAGATTCTGAAAATCCATATTTGCATTTAAGAGAATTTGAGGAGGTTTGCAACACTTATAATGATCAAAATTGTAGCATGGATACTGTTCGATTAAAGCTTTTCCCTTTTTCCTTAAAAGATAAAGCTAAAACATGGTTGCAAAATTTGAGATCAAGTTCAATAAGATCATGGGAAGAAATGCAACAACAATTTCTAAAAAAGTTTTTTCCTTCCCATAGAACAAACTCTTTTAAAAGACAAATTACAACTTTTTCTCAAAAACAAGGGGAAACATTTTATCAATGTTGGGATAGATATAAAGAGTTACTTAATACATGTCCACATCATGGTTTTGAAATATGGAGAATAGTTTCTCACTTTTATGAAGGTTTAATACCTAAAGATAGGCAAATGATAGAATTCATGTGTAATGGAACTTTTGAAGATAAAAACCCAAATGAAGCTATGGAATATTTGGAGTCATTAGCAGAAAATGCTCAAAATTGGGATAATATAGGCTCAATTGAACCACCAAGTAAAACCAATAATTCAACAAATGGGGGTGGTATTTATCATCTTAAAGATGATGTAGATGTTCAAGCTAAACTTGCATCTTTAGCAAGAAAAATCGAGTCATTAGAAATGAAAAAGAGTGATCAATTAAAAAGTGTTCAAGAAATTGTTTGTCATATATGTGACACACATGATCATCTTACAAAAAATTGTCCTACTTTGCCTTCATTTAAAGAATGTCTCCATGAACAAGCCAATTATGTTAACAATTTTAAAAAACCAACGTTAGATCCTTTTTCACAAACATACAATCCTGGTTGGAGAAATCATCCCAATTTTAGTTGGAGGAACGATAATAATGCACAACCTTCACAACAACCTTTTCAAAATAACCAAAGTCATCAAGGTTATGCTCCTTATATTCCACCTCCAAGAAAAAATTTTGAAGATGAAATTCATGCATACATTCAAAAGCAAGAGTCTATCAATATTCAAAACATTCAATCTATGAATGATTTGAAAGAAACTCTTGCAAAATTTGCATCTGCACTTAATATTCATGAAAAAGGAAAATTTCCATCTCAACCACAACCTAATCCTAAAAATCAAAATCAAGAAAAATTTGATCAAGTAAAATCTGTTATTACTCTTAGAAGTGGTAAAATAGTTAATGATCCATATAGTGATGAAAACAAAGATCAATTAAACTCAAAGAGTAAGGATTCAAATCCTGATACTTTTGAGAAAGATGATGCTTTGAGTCCTAAAAATAAGAAAATTGATGATAAAATAAATAAACATGTTCCTTTTCCTCATGCATTAGTAAATAATAAAAAACAAAAAAATGATTCTGATATTTATGAAGTTTTTAAACAAGTAAAAATAAATATTCCATTATTAGATGCTATTAAACAAGTGCCTTCTTATGCAAAGTTTTTAAAAGATTTATGTACTGTGAAAAGACAATTGCATGTAAAGAAGAAAGCATTCTTAACGGAGCAAGTAAGCTCTATTATTCAAAATAATTCTACCTTGAAATATAAAGATCCCGGTTGTCCAACAATTTCATGTATTATTGGAAAAAATAAAATTAAAAAAGCTTTGTTAGATTTGGGAGCAAGTGTGAATTTAATTCCTTATTCAGTTTATGAAAAGCTTAAGTTGGGAGATTTAAAACCTACATCTGTTACTCTTTTACTAGCCGATAGGTCAATCAAAATACCTAGAGGTATCGTAGAAGATGTGTTAGTTCAAGTCGATAAATTCATATATCCTGTGGATTTTATTGTCTTGGATACACAACCAATAGAAGTACATAACGAAATTCCAGTAATATTGGGACGTCCATTTCTAGCAACTTCAAATGCTCTAATTAATTGTCGAAATGGAATAATGAAATTGTCTTTTGGAAATATGACTTTAGAACTTAATGTGTTCAATTTATGTAAACAACCAAGTATTAATGAAGATGAAGATGATAATGCAATAGAAACAATTGTGGAAGAAAATATACACCAAGAAAACTTAAATCAACAATCTGAAGTTTGTTTAGTGGAAAGTTTTGATTCAAAAAATGTTTTTAAATCAAAGTTATTTGAAGAAATTAATGAACTTGAAGAAGTAAAAGAAAATGATCATCCAAAACTTGAATTAAAACCCTTGCCAATAGAACTAAAATATGCTTTTCTTGGTGAAAATCAAACATATCCTATTGTAATATCTTCTACCCTCTTACCAAAACAAGAAGAAGATGTAATAACACTACTTAAAAAACACAAAAATGCAATTGGATGGACTTTGCAAGATATAAAAGGTATAAATCCTTTAATCTGCACACATAGAATTCACTTGGAAGAAAATGCTAAAACATATCAACAACCACAAAGAAGATTAAATCCACACATGAAAGAAGTTGTTAAAAATGAAGTTTTAAAACTATTAGATGCCGGAATTATTTATCCAATCTCGGATAGTAAATGGGTAAGTCCAACACAAGTAGTACCAAAAAAATCAGGCATCACTGTTATAAAAAATGAAAAGGGAGAATTATTACAAGCTAGGATTCCATCTAGTTGGCGTATGTGCATTGATTATAGAAAATTAAATGATGCAACTAGAAAAGATCACTTTCCGTTACCATTTTTAGATCAAATTTTAGAGAAAGTGGCAGGTAATCCTTATTATTGTTTTCTTGATGGGTATTCGGGGTATTATCAAATACCAATATCATTAGAAGATCAAGAAAAAACTACTTTCACTTGTCCGTTCGGAACTTTTGCTTTTAAAAGAATGCCATTTGGTTTATGTAATGCCCCGGCTACTTTTCAAAGATGCATGCTAAGTATTTTTAGTGACATGATTGAAGAATTTGTGGAAGTTTTTATGGATGATATAACTGTTTTTGGAAACTCATTTGAAAACTGTCTTAAAAATTTGGAAGAAGTTTTAAAAAGATGTGAAGAAAAAAATCTTGTTTTAAATTGGGAAAAATGTCACTACATGGTTAAATCCGGAATTGTGTTAGGGCATGTCATATCTGAAAAAGGAATTGAAGTTGATAAAGCTAAGGTTGATGTTATTGCTAATCTACCATCACCAAACACGATCAAAGAAATTCGATCATTTTTGGGTCATGCGGGATTTTATAGAAGATTTATAAAAAATTTTAGCATAATATCGAAACCAATTTCAAATCTTTTAACAAAAGATGCACAATTTGAATGGACTCAAGAATGTGAAACTGCTTTTAAAAAAATAATTAATCTTTTAACTACATCACCTATTTTACAACCTCCTGATTGGTCTTTACCATTTGAATTAATGTGTGATGCAAGTGATTATGCTGTAGGAGCCGTGTTAGAACAAAGAAAAGAAGGTAAACCTTATGTGATCTATTATGCAAGTAGAACCTTAAATAGTGCTCAAATCAATTATTCAACAACTGAAAAAGAATTACTTTCAGTAGTGTTTGCATTAGATAAATTTCGATCCTATTTAATTGGTTCTACTACTATTGTTTACACTGATCATTCTGCCATAAAATATTTATCAAATAAACAAGATGCTAAGCCGAGATTAATAAGATGGATTTTGTTGTTACAAGAATTTGATCTTGTAATAAAAGATAAAAAAGGAAAAGAAAATGTAGTAGCCGATCATTTATCAAGAATAATTTCTAAATCATCTCAAAATGAAATACCAATAAATGAAAATTTTCCGGATGATCAACTATTTTATGCTACTACTATGCCTTGGTTTGCTAATATTGTAAATTTTCTTGTGACAAATAAAATTCCTTCTCATTGGAGTTCACAAGATAAAAATAAATTCTTGAAAGAGGTCAAAAAATTTTATTGGGATGATCCTTATTTGTTTAAGTATTGTCCTGATCAAATTTTTCGACGTTGCATACCCGACAATGAGGTAAGTAGTGTCATTAAATTTTGTCATTCTGAGGCATGTGGAGGTCATTTTTCGTCAAAGAAAACAGCTGCAAAAATATTTCAATGTGGATTTTATTGGCCTTCTTTATTCAAAGATACACATTCATTTTGCAAATCTTGTGAAAATTGTCAGAAAATGGGTTCAATTTCAAAACGAAACATGATGCCTTTAAATCCAATCATGATTATTGAAATATTTGACAGTTGGGGAATAGATTTTATGGGTCCATTTCCATTATCTTTTGGATTCACTTATATTTTAGTAGCTGTCGATTATGTTTCAAAATGGATTGAAGCAATTGCATGTAGAACTAATGATCATAAAGTTGTGATAAAATTTTTGAAAGAAAATATTTTTAGTCGATTTGGAATACCTAGAGCTATAATAAGTGATGGGGGAAGTCATTTTATAAATAAATCATTTTCTTCGTTGTTAAGAAAATATGGTATTACACATAAAGTTTCTACTCCATATCACCCTCAAACAAATGGTCAGGTTGAACTTGCAAATAAAGAAATAAAACAAATTTTGGAAAAAACAGTCAATCCAAATCGAAAAGATTGGTCTTTAAGATTAAGTGATGCATTATGGGCATATAGAACTGCATTTAAAACATCAATGGGGATGTCACCATACAGATTAGTTTTTGGAAAGCATTGTCATTTACCTGTTGAAATTGAACATAAAGCTTATTGGGCAATTAAAGCGTTTAATACTAATTTAGATGATGCATCTAAATCAAGAAAATTGCAATTAAATGAACTAGAAGAATTAAGAAATGATGCATATGAAAATGCAAAGATTTATAAAGATAAAACAAAAGCATTTCATGATAAAAATATTATGAGAAAATCTTTTGAAATCGGACAAAAAGTTTTACTTTATAATTCTCGCTTGCATTTGTTTCCAGGAAAACTTAGATCGCGATGGTCTGGACCATTTATTGTTAAATTTGTCTATCCTAATGGTGCTGTTGATGTTGAAAATCCTAAAAATAATAATGTATTTAAAGTTAATGGGCAAAGACTTAAACCGTTTATAGAAAATGAAGTTCTTAATGAAGAGTTTATGCCTTTATATGATCCAACTTAATTGTTACTTATATTTTTATTTTATTTTTGCAGAATTGAGTTCACTTCCCGGTTAAGTGGTGGATAACGGTACTCCGTGACTACTTTCAGTCGGTTTTATTTCAATTTCCCAAAATAATTGAATATATATATATATAAATATATATTATGGATGAAGCTATCAAAAAACTTGGTAAATATTTTCCATCTATTTCTAAAAAAGTTCTGAGAATGATTTATGAAGGCAGATGTGAAAGATTGAGAATGCTTATGCAAAAAGGAATCCCGGAAGATATTCGTCTTATAATTGAAGCCAAGGTTCGATTAGGTGGTGAAGTTCCAAAATTCTTACTTGTTCGAAATATGTCTGGACTAGGAAAAAGTACCTATGCGAAGAAAAGAAGGGCTAAAAGGTTAGATGTTTGTCATAATTGTGCCAGATGGACTTGTAATAGACAATGCAGATCTTTGGGATATGTTTCCACAAATAGAGAAGATAAAATTGATTTCATTAAGAATGGGCTGAGTAAAGAGTCATTGGATGATATCTCATTGACTCTTGAGACGCATTCTAGTGGAGATGTAAAAGGTCAACTTCTCCGTTTATGGAAACTATTCCAAGCGCAGCGTCATGGTAATGGTCTTGGGAATCTGACTAAAAAAGACCCTATTTGCCAATTTATAAGAAAATTGGATGGTAAGCCAACCCTCGACTCATAAATATTGAAGGAACACTGTGAGCCACAATCACATCACTGTTTATACGCATGCATGTTATTATTATATATTATTTTTTTTTACTATTTTTATCATTTTGTTCACATCTGTATTCCTATTTCTGTCTTATTCCTTGTTTTCCTTATAAAATCACTCAACTCTCTCTATATTTTTTAAAAGAAAAGAAAAAAACATGACAGGATCTTCTTCACAAAAATTGAAAAATATTTGTGTCTTTTGTGGTTCTAATACTGGAAAGAATGAAATATTTGTTGATGCAGCAATTAATCTTGGAAAAAATTTAGCAGAGAGAAAAATTCACTTGGTTTACGGAGGAGGCAATATTGGGTTAATGGGATCTATTTCAACAGCAGCTCATCTTGGAGGTAGTCAGGTTTTGGGTATTATTCCTACAGCTTTAGCTGAAGGAAATATTACAGGTGTTACGGTTGGGGAAGAGTTGAAAGTTTCATCAATGTACGAGAGAATAACTAAAATGATAGAAAATTCTGATGCTTTTATTGCCTTACCTGGTGGTTTTGGTACTCTAGAAGAAATTTTTCATGTTGTTTCTTGGGCACAACTTAATATCCATAATAAACCTGTTGGCTTGTTGAATATCAATAACTATTATGATGGTTTGTTGACTTTTCTCGATGTAGCCGTGGAACAAAATTTTATTTCAGAAAATTCACGAAGGATGCTCATCTCTGCTTCGAATGAAGACCAATTAATTGATGATCTCCAAGCTTTTGTTCATCAACCTGATTCAGCTATAACAAAGATCAATTGGTCTCAACCAACCAGTAAGAAAAGAAAACTGGATCATTGATTCAACATGTCATGAAATGGTTTGTGTTTGTTCCTCATCTTCAATAATTCCAGGTGATATCTCTTTCATCATGTACTCTTTATTTTTCTTAAAAAAAAAAATTAAAAACAATGTCATATTCAGGTTTGGGGGAGGGTTTATCTCTAAAAAAAAAAAAAAAAAAAAAATTTAAAATTTAAAAAATATATATATATATTTCTATAATAATATTTATTTTTCTTTTTCAATGGCAGAGTAAGGAGTCAAAAACTCCTGACACGCATTAGTTTTTATTTATCATTTTATCACAATAGATTAGATTTTAATATTTCGTATATATTTAAATTGCAAACTACTAAGAAAATGAAGTCTTTTTGTATAGATGTTTATTTATTATTCTTTTTATCAATTTAATAAAAAATATATAATTGATGGGATATAAGTTATAAATAATATATAATTGTGTGTTTTCAAATACATATTTTTTAAAACTTTTATGAGTATATAATTAAAGTGATATTGATTGAATAAATAATAACATGTATAATTGAGGGAATTAATTTGTAAAAGTGCAATAGTTACTCACATAAATTTTGTGAGTGAGGGGTAAGAATTGAGAAAACAACTTATAAGCTTTTATTGATTATTAAGAAATGGTTGATTACTAGATTAAACCCATTTTGAAAAAAAAAAAAGAAAAAAAAATGAAAATTGGCTGCAAAGTTGTTTGAAGTTTGATTGTAAAGATGTAGAGTATTAATATCTCTACTATAATTATTAATGTAATAGATTTACCTCATAAAAAATAAAAAAATAAATAAACTTTGAAAAAAAAATGTTACATTTTCAAAGTTTATTGGAGGTATTTGATTATGTAAAAACAATTTTGCAGCCAAGCAAAAAAAAAAAAAACAAAAAAAACAAAAAAAACAAAAAAAAAAAAAAATGGGTTTATTCTTTGTAAATCATCCTATCTTATTTTCAATATTAGGTTATTTGATTGTCTGCTTTACTAGCCATTTTCAAAGAGTGTATAATTTTCTTCCAACTCCACGAGTGAAAAACAGCTATATATGAAATACTTTAACCCGAGAGAATATGGAGTTGAGACTTTTACATTAAGATTCCTGATATTATACATGTTATGAAATGATTTCTATTATCATTTTAATTATATTATTCTCAAAGTTTTTAGAAAATATTTATATAAAAAAATTATATATATTTAATATTTTGATATTGTGTGTAATATATATGTATACCCCATCCAATTATATATTAATATATTAGTTGATAATGAGATTTATAAATAAACATATGATCTCCTCACAAGTGTGTTTTTAAAATTTTAAAGTTTGCAAATTTGAATATATATATTAAGGAATAAAAATCTAACTTGTGATTTTATGATATTTTATGATATTTTATGATATTTTATTACTAAGGGACTAGTAATTAGCCGGTTTGGGGGTGTGATGAAACTTAAAATTTGTAATTATTTATATGTTAAAAAGTGTGTTTTAAAATTTAAGTTTAATTAAAATTATGAAGTTGTATTATTTTAGTGTTATGTGTTTATATTTAAATGTTTTACTAAAATGTTGTATTTTACGGTTTGCGCAGGTTTGGTAAAAATAAAATTACTCAAGCTACAGTGGTCATAATGGAGTAATCTCAAAACCTGTAGAATCACAAAAGAGGCATCTTCAACTTTGTAGAAGACAAGAAATTCCAAAAACTTCATTAAGATGATCAAAATAATAAAACATCAAAATGGAGATAGATTTACTTTTACTATGACCAGCTTGGAGTAAAAATATCATAAGTATTTCATATTTTATCCAAAAGGGGTGAATGAGTTGTCCAAACACATCTACACAAAATATCCTACGTGTTCTATGTTGAAAAGAAAGGCTGAATCGGTGGTCTAAGGCATCAAACATGCCAATTAAAGTTGGGTCATGGTATTGACATTCAAGGAGACAAGCACCCACCAACTTTACTATTTCACATTTAATGAGCCTTGGACTCTTCCTCTCATTTGGCCTATAAATAGATGTGTTGTATAAGCTTTGTAGTGTGCAAGAGTGTAGAGAATTCTTCATTTGTAAAATAAATATTGTGTGTGTGAGAATAAAAGTTTGAGTGTGCAAGTTTCTCAAGTTCAAGTATGAAATTTCTTTTATCTTTATTCTTGAGTTTCATGTTCATGAAAAGCTAAATCTTTTTATGTCAAGGTGAAAAGGTTTCATTGTTGGTCAAGTAAGATTGTCTATATTTTGTATATTCTTTTCTTTTCTATTTTTATTTTTACTAATTGATCTTTATTTGTAGGTATAATTTTGGATGATTTGTTGTTATCTATTTACATCAAATGCTTGGTACCTTGAATGTGGTTACCTTGATTTGTTGTCAAATATGATACAATAATTACTACAATAATTATATACTATAAATATATGTATCTATTTATAATAAAGTCATATATATTATTTAGACGATAGCGTGACACTGTCGGTTGTTCTAAATAATATATTGTGATTTGAACTAACATTTAATTTATCGCATCTAACTTTTACTTTATCGCAACTAACATTTACTTTTCCGCAACTAACATTTACTTTCTCGCATCTAACTTTTACTTTTCCGCAACTAACATTTACTTTATCGCATCTAACATAAAGTCATATATTTTATTTAGACGATAGCGTGGCTCTGCCGGTTGTTCTAAATAAAATATTGTGATTTGATCTAACATTTACTTTTATGTCAATTTATATTTATGCATTTATATATATATTATGGGTACCATGTATTAAATATCGGTGGATATTAATATAGTGGGAACTATATTATATGATATACTTGTTTAAATATTTAATTGTTCTTTTTATGTTTATATTTATTCATCTATATATATATTATGGGTACCATGTATTAAATATCGGTTAATCTGATATTAATATAGTGGGAACTATATTATATGATATACTTGTTTAAATATTTCATTGTTCTTTTATGTTTATTTTTATTTTAGTTTCTTTTATTTATTTTTATTTAGCAATCTTAATTAAACCAACAATGAACCTTTAAAACCTTGACAATTTTATAATTTGTGTATTTGAAGTTTTATAATAATATTTTCATCTATAATATATTATTGCTAAAATTAAACTTACAACATCCTCTCCGTGGATCGATCTCGTACTCACGAGTATATTACTTGCAGACAACCTACACTTGGGTGAATTACAATTTAAGTTGTAGCAATGTTTGAATTGATTCTAATGCCAAGGTTTGATGAAACTTATTTTCGAGTCTGATGGGACTACGATATATGGATATCCATGTCAAGATCGGATACGAATTTTGATGGCCAAGATATTATATGAATCAATTCTTGATAGAGCGCTATATAAATCTTTTGATTTGAAGTACGATTTGAAGTTTTGATTGATATGTTTCAAATTGATATATGCATTATTTACTCTATGGTTGAGTCGATTATGATTAGAGTTGATATGATTTATTTAACACTTTATATGTCAATTATACTGGGAATTATATTCTCACCGGATGTTATCTGGCTGTTGTCCTGTTTTGTATGTGTGCATGAAAACAGGTGGGGCAGAAGCTAGCCAGGGAGAACTTGGGTGGCTTGAGAAAGAGATGTAGCATGTGGTGACTTGGGTTTAGATAAAGTTGTTGTCTTTAGAGGTTGTCAAACATGTTATAACCGATATTACTTGATTTTGTATTGAATAGTTCTTTCATGTTTTAATTGATGAGATGGGCTCATGTATGCTTGTTTACAAATGTATATCCATGTTTATATACTTGCTTTGGAGTGTTTGAAATGAGTTTTGATAGCACCAGAAGCATTCTGAAATGTTGTTTTTTTGAACCAGGCATGACAGGATCGATCCTATGAGTTGGTAGGATCGATCCTGGCACAAAATCGATTCTGGACAAAAACTTGATAAAAGTTCCAGGATCGATCCTGGGAGTTCGTAGGATCGATCCTGACCAAAAAAAAAATCTGGTCTTCTTGATTTGCATTTGTTTTAATTATGTTAAAATTATTATTGCCCTAAAAATGAGATTAGTGACCCAAGCCCCCACAACAGGTGGTATCAGAGCATAAAGTTCTGGACTAAGATAGAGTCGAGCGGGGTAGATTGAGTCACATGCATTTGTAGTATTGCATGATTAATGCTTTACATGCTCTGATGAATTGCATGTGAACCGCTTATGTGCTTACTTGACTAATTGAATTCATTTGATTATTTGAATTCTTTGCAAGCATGAGATAATATGACTGATATACTGAATCGTATTTTATAATCTCTGCTCTATATATATTGCTTCTGTTTTGAGTCAAATAGATTTTGCAGGCAGAATGAGTATCTCAGACAGAACAGAACAATGTAGAGGTAAGTTGTTGAATTGATAGATATGATGACAATATGGAGGAGGGAATGAGTTGAGTAGCTCTGGAGTTGAGCTATTAATCACCAACACAGAGAGGCACATAATATGCTAATACGAGAGGAGGTTGATTTGAAAAGCTGGATCCATTGTTTGAGGTTAGAATACTTAGATGAACATAAAACCAAATGGATTTGATATCAACTTCATGCCTTAGAAAAAAGTTGGTGGTTATGAAGAATAGATTTTTGATGAACCGAGAGATTGAAATTGTTTTACAGGTATGTAAACAGATTTATTATCGGAAAGTTCTTTCTTTAATTGATAGTGAAGATATAATAGCTGAATTTGCTGAACTCTGTAGTTGAGAAAACTATGATCATCACCTCAGAAACAGATTTAATAGCAGAACAGTTATGACGAAAAAGTTAGTGATCACACAACAACAAAGAATTGATGTAGTTTGAGGGTTACTATGATTAGAAATGTGAGCAGAACGGAAGCAAATCAAGAGGAAATGTGAATTGAGAATAATTTCCTAGGCAATGAGCAAGTACAGAAGATTTGGGCTCAAGTTGTATCAGATAATGAGATTGCAGGTAATTATTCAATTTAAATTAACCTGCTTATGTATCGATGATTATTGATTACATTGCATAATAGAATGATGATTTGTGATGCTATAAGATGTATCTGATGAGCCTTTAAGTATTGTATTTGCTAAATTTCTGTCTTCGAGTAGATGGGAAACCTTTGCAGGATTAGTCAGAAATGATGAAATACAGATTTGAGGAAAATAAGATTGAATTTGATAGCTTAGACTCGGGTTATTAAGTTAGAAGAAATTATGGATTTTAATGCAATAAGTAAGTACCAGTTGACAATTTATTATTCTGTGCAAAACAAAGATTGCTATTATTCGGTACTAGATATATCACAGTTAATGCAAAAGAGTGTCAGAAGAATTCTAGTTGATAAACTAGACTAGTAGAGAACTAACCTAGAATTGACAGATATGTCAATGGTTAGAATGTACAGAGGTGTACAAATGATATATATATTCTACTCTTTTTGCATTATGAACGAAGTTCTGTATTGAATTGGGTATTTGATACGAGGTTATGATTAATTCTCGTATAAAATATCCCCACTGGAATTGAAGCAACTTTTGAAACGAGTAGAAGAGTGATTAGAGAAGAATTATCTTAGTACCGAAGTGGTTATGAAATGTATGACCGTAAATTGAGTCGATCAGAATTGAAGTGATTATGATCAATTAGGAAAATAGGTGATCAACTTATATCAGTTGAGTATAAGTAAGAATTCAGTTACAATTGAGCCTTTTATTTGATTTTGCTGAAGTTATTACATCATAAAATCATGATTCTTGAATTTCCTGATATCGATTCTGAGGTTTTGTATTCGTCCTCGATCGATCTTGATTGGCTCTTATTATTTGTTAGAGTCTGATTTGATTCACTCATTTTGAGTTGAGATGCAAGTGAGTTGTTTTCACTTAGCAGATTTGTCATTCCTAATATTTGATCTTTGGATGACCTCGACTGGAATGAGTTTCTTGATTTTGAATGTCAAGAGTTATTGATCATTTGATGTATACATTCAGCATATTTTGATATCTTTGGCTCGTAACAAATAGAAATTTTGTTTCCAAGTATCAACACGAGTTGAGGTTGATGGCATGATTTACTAAGAATTGGGAAATAGAAAGAGAAACCGAGATGAATACTTGATCAATTGAATAAAGATCTTTGATTTCTATGTTTGAGTTTCGAGAGAGATACTCAAACAGTCAGAATTGTTGCAATCCAAGATATGTTAGATTAGTTTGGAAAGATTAACGCAACATTGAGATGAGATCAAACGATTGAAATTCGATTGCAAATGCTGAAACACGATATTAGGTAAGACAACATATTGAGATGAATGGATTTGAAATGAATAATCGGTTGATTTTATTCGATATTCTCGATAGGGAATATCAGATTCTGAAAAAAGTATCTTATAACAGATTTAATATCCATTCAGTTGTCTCAAAAGTGTATGAATTACTGGGAAATCAATATTGATGAAATAGAATGAAAGCAGATATGACAGAATTGCATTTTCAATACCTAAATTTCCAGTATACGAAGTAGAAAAAAAAGTGATAAGATGGTTTATGAAGTAGATTAGCACTTATTGAGTCTAAATATGAGTAAGATTTCGAAATATTTTTCGTTTAAAACTACTCAAATCGTCATGAATTTGAGATTTGACGTAGAGTATATTTCAAAAAATTTATGAATGTGTTGTATTCGATGTAATACAGATATGAGTGATAGCTGTGAAGAAGTTATTGATGTTATGAGATTTCAGGAATTAATTGAAATATATTGTCGAGATCGAGACTTTAGATTTATGTGATAGATTGTGGCACTGATTTTGCAAAGGTTCTGAGTGTTTGATTTTATGTGATTGCATTATACCATCTTTGATTGATGGATTGTCTAAGGTGACTATCCATATTTTCGAGGAAACTCTCATAACTATAGTATCTGATTCGATACTATCCGACTGGTTTTGCCATTTGATTATGATGATTCCTGTAACAGCTATCTAAGAGACATAGAAATGATGTTTTGATTCTTAGATGAGAAGAGAATCAGAAAGTCTTTGTGGTGAGACAGAAGTTTAGAAATAGCCACTATCCGAGCAGATGTGGTTTGAGAAAAGACAAAGAATGTGAAGACTGAATTGTATTAAATAAGAATACAGCAGACTCGATAAAGTCAGAAATTGAATGATTTTGAAGCTTGAAAAGAATGTTCAGCGTGAAATGTGTTGTTTCTGCAACATCGTTCAATTTAAAAGAGGTTCTAGAGATGATCTGATTGTGGATTCTCAGGAATATTGACATGAAGATGATAATATAGCTCATTGATTTATTCTATATCTCGACTTATTTGATAAATGAAATGTGATCTTTGATCTTGAAGATAAGCTGAAGAATATCAGTTAAAATCATTCTTGTAAATTGTAAACAAGGATAGTAGAAGCAGATAAGAGTTTGAACTTAACCGAATAACTAATACTGATTGTTGATTTACAGCTCAAATATGAGATCACTTAGTGACTACAAAAGAATGAAATAAATATGATTGCAGAAGCGATCAGGATGATGAAGAAGAAAAGATATCAGAAAAGATATCTAGAATTCACAACATTGAAATGAAGAATTGATACCGATCTTGAATCTGTAAACAGAGTGTCTGGTGGATTTAATATACGTTCTTACAGAGCATGGAACAATATAAAGAAAGAAGTACGTCATCATCAAAGCTGAATTTTACTATCTACGATTTTAGACAGAGGTAGTGGATTCACTAACAAAGGTATTCTTTTCATCTTAGAATGATAAGATCAGATATGTTCTATGTGTCTAAGTTAAGGAAGTATCAATTACTTTCTTTCTATGTATTTTAATCAGTCAAGACAGAGTCTGATATGATTTTGAACTAAGTCGAGTTGTGATAAATCCTTGACTGAGCAAAATACCAGAAAATGGACACAGAATGATGAGATAAACTGGATTAGATGACGAGATGAAATAAGAAATTGAGATTTATATGATTGAAGTGAGAATTAGTTCAGATAATCAATCAGTTTTCAGATTTGATATTCCGATTGAATACGATTTCGAGGACGAAATCATTCCTTAGAGGGGAGGAATTGTAAGACTCTGAAATATTAAGTTATTAATTACGGAATTTGAGATTTAAATTTTGTATTTTGGAAAAATAGTATTTGAGGAAGTTGTGGAAATTAGAGATTTAATTTCCAAGCCGAAAATATTTAATTTGAGAATTTAAGGATTTTGAGATTTAAATTCCGGTTTTCTTAAATTAAAAGATGAAGATATTGGAATTGAATATTTATGGAATTTAAAAATTAAATTCCAATTTTCGATAATTAAAGGATTTACTTTGAAGATAAACTCGCGCAGGGACTGATTTGCAAATATCGCAGTTCCGATGGCTAAAGTGCAATTTCCTTATTCTAATCCGTGAATATTTAATTTGAGAATTTGTAGAGTTTAGATAAAAATTCTAATATTCTTAAATTATTTTGGATTGAAATTGAATTAAAAGAATTGCCAAGGACTGAATTGAAGTTTGGAAGAAGTTTCAGGGACCAAAGTGAAAATTCCTTTGGCAAGTGGGAATACATGTGTATATGTGGGAATTATATGTATCTTGTCCAATACCCGGCAGAAGGATCGAGAGAGGAAGAGGAAGAAAGCTTCCAAAAAAATTTTGGTTAATTCCAAAGCCGATTAAAATTGATCCGCCCGGTAGAATTCAAAATTGATTGTATATTTGCGATCACGGCTTCGAGTGCTACATTTTGACGTAAGTATTACAAAGTTCTACGATGTTTAGATTTTAGACCCTGAAGGAAATGGTCGTACTTCACCATAGAACTATCAGCAATGTGAGGACAATAAGGTAGCAGATCAAAGAATTTCTGCTCGTACTCCTCAACCGTCATTGTACCCTGCCGCAGACTCAGTAACTCACTGGCTTTTGCCTGTCGAAGAGCTGAAGGAAAATACAGTCTCTGATAAGCTGTACGGAACTTGACCCACGTAGCTGCTCCTCTCGCTGCTATGAATGGTGCGGAAGTAGATCTCCTCCACTTCCTCGCGTGTCCCTCAAGAATAAAGGCAAGAATCTCCATCCTATCCTCGTCTGTGCAACGGAACTCCTGAAAACACTACTCCATTCTCTCGAGCCAATCCTTAGCCTCCTCAGGCGTCTCACCACCTGTCAAGGGCTTCGGGCTCTCCTTTTTAAACCTGCGCATGCTCACTCATTTGCGCTCCTCAGGATGGCCTCGGCGACGTCTACGATCGTTCGGATCGCCCCATCAACCGCCGCCTCCGCTATCGTGGCTCTCATCATAATCTGCCATCTGTTACAAAATAACAGATAATAACTTAATCCGCTTTACGTAATTCCCAGTGAAATGCGCTCTGATACCAAAAAGTGTAGTGACCCAACCCGGATCCACTATCTAATCAGAGTTATAATAAAGTGCATGAAATAATACTTAAAGCGTAAGGAGCGGATAATTTAAAATACAACAAATCCAATCGGCAGAATACAACCAACGATAACATAAGTGTATAAATACCATTATACAACCAAATCGAAGGTTCAGGGTAAACAAATCCCTACCCTCTAAAACCTCACGCTCTCGGATCCTTAATCCTGCTGAGAGCCGCCAGGACCATCCAGCCTCAAACCTGCCCCGCCACAAGGTACACCACAATACCCAAACACAGGGGCGTGAGCGATTACACTCAATACATAAGCAATTATATAAGTACAAATATGCGCACACAGATGATTTAAAATCCCAGGTAAAACACTTGCTCAAGGCACCAGGAATATACAGTATCAGCTAGAGAGCGACTCCGTGGGGTACTCATATATTCTATAACAGGGCTGAGCCAACCCCATTCTGACCTGAATCCGAAACAAGATACAAGTCCCATATGGAAACTGTCATACCTGACTCGAGTTCAACATGAGATCACTGTTCCCTATGGAGACTATCAATGACTCACATCTCTCGGGATGCAGTCATACGTAAAATCATGCATGTGCTAAGGTGGTAAAACATGATAAAAAATATAGCACATACTCATGCAACATACATGCAAATATATCATGCCGACTATCTCGGTCAGTACTTACGTACCTCTAACAATTGCAGGCAATTCCTAGCACCGCTGGTCTAGATCCCATGCCTACTAGTCCAGTCTACTGCTACTAAAATGCAAATACCCATGCATCATTAATTAAGCTCTAAAAGCCTTAACTAAACTATTGCATACTTCTAAATATTTTTAGGAAGCCAAAGCTATACCTGCGTCCGTCATTAGCCCTTTGATGTCGCTTGCCTCAAAACTAGGCCACAACTTTGCTACGATGCCTGGATCGCTATGCCACTTCCGGATTCCCCATAGGAAGCCTAGATCTCCCTAGATCTGAGTTATAAGGCCTAGGAATCGAGAGAGAAAAGAGGAGAGGTGCGAGTGAAAATGAATTTCGGCTCTCCTATTTATAGCCACAGTTCGGAGCCTCCGAACTGGATCGAATCCTTTGTTTCTGACTTCGGATCCTCCGTTCATGTTCGAAGCCTCCGATACTGACTTTGGATCCCCCGAAGTCCCATCAGTGACCTCACCCATGACGTAATATCGTCGGAGCCTCCGATCCGAGTTCGGATCCTCCGAACCCGTTCGGAGTCTCCTAACCTGGTTCGGAGCCTCCGAACCCTCCGAACTCTCGGAACCTTCCCGACTATTTTTGAGTGTTCTGGACCCATTTTTGGAATCCTTAGACCCTTTTGGAAATCTCTTAATTATGTTTTATTAAATCTAAACATGATCACACGATTAATTACTCATTAATCATTAATTCTGGATACGGGTCACTACAGCTAAGCTGTACGTTGATAATGTGGTGAGATTGCATGGTGTGCCAGTAACCATAGTATCAGATCGTGATCCAAGATTTACTTCTAAATTTTGGGCTAGTTTGCAATCAGCCTTGGGTTCAAAGTTAGCGATGAGCAGTGCCTATCACCCACAGACAGATGGTCAGTCAGAGAGGACCATCCAAACATTGGAAGACATGTTGAGAGTTTTAGTGATGGATTTCAGTGGCAGTTGGCAAGAATCATTATCTTTGGTTGAATTCTCCTACAATAACAGTTTTCATACTTTGATTGGAATGGCTCCTTTTGAAGCCTTGTATGACAGAAAGTGCAGATCTCCAACTTGCTGGGAAGAAGTAGGAGAACGGCAATTGGCCATGCCTAAATTTGTTCAGGAGATGAAGGACAAAGTTGTCTTGATCAGTAAAAGAATGAAAGCAGCCCAAGATCGCCAAGCTAGTTATGCAAACAAGAGGCGTAGATCTTTAGAATTTCAGTTGGTGATTATGTTTTCCTGAAAGTTTCACCATTTCGTGGTACTATAAGATTTGGGCGTAAAGGGAAGCTAGCTCCTCGTTATCGTTTGGACTTGCCGCAGAGCTTGTCTGCGATACATGATGTGTTTCATGTGTCGATGTTGTGGATATATGAGCCAGATCTATCTCATGTCTTGAGGACCGAGGAGATAGAGTTGGATAGTTTCCTTAGCTATGCCTAGTACCCAGTGAAGATTCTTGATCGTAGTGAGAAGCAACTTCGGAACAAGACCATTCCTTTGGTTATGGTTCAGTGGAGTAAACATGAGACAGAAGAGGCTACATGGGAAATCGAGGCAAAGATGCGTCAAGAATGACCTCACTTGTTTGAGAATGCAGTTAATTTTTCCATGTACTCTGATTATCCTATGTATTATCAGTGGTAGATGTTTAAACCACTTTTTATGTTTTCTTATTTGTGTGTTTGGTTTTGAGGACAAAATATTCCTTTAGTAGGGGAGAATTGTAAGGACTCGATGCTAATTATCCTATTATTTGGCTAGATTTGTTAATAATTATTTTAAAGTGGTGAATTAAAATAATTAAGCCAGATAATTAATTTGTGTGTTAAAAATATGTATTATAAAATATCGGTGTATGGACGGTATTAAAATACATATTTAATTTTTATGGCACACAGGAGTTAGAATTAAATTGACCGGGTCAGGTTTTGAACCCAATCAAATATATACACACACATATGCATACAAGATACATAATATCTCTCATTTCCTCTCTCTCCTTCACGCGTCTGCATCGTTCTTTCTTCTTCTCCCATTTCTTTTCTTCAATTTTCGTTTCTTGTTTTGGCGATAACTCCGTCGTTCGCCCAATTTTAAATCCGAAAGTAGTTTAGGAATCCTCGCGGAGAGAGCTTTCTTTTAGTATAAATTTTGTAAGGTTTTCTCGCGTTGGCCGAAACCTGACTCCAACCAGCCGCACCGTTTGCCGCCCTTCGCCATCGCCGTTCGTTGCCGGAGCTAGGAGGAGTATTATTCCGGTTGTTTAGACCTTTAATTCGAAGTCTTGAGGTATATTTTGAGTTAGGGTTTGAATTTGGGAATTTTTGGTTGAATTAAAATCCAAATAATTGATATATGATTATTTGTTAGTTGTAGGTGCTATATTTGAGTCGATTGGAGGTGTCGATCGAATTTCCCATTTTTTTGGAATTTATTTCGAAAATTAAGATTATATATTTTAGGAATTTTTGAATTATAGTGTTGAATTATTGAATGTTTGGGTCTTGGAATGCTTTAGAATTAGTATATATTAATTCTGGAATTATTAGTATTTTCGGAAAAATTCAGAATTGAGATTTGGGCATTTTCGACCCTAGGATTGAATATTTAAATTATTTAGAAGTTGAAATATATGTTAGGATTGATTGAAATGGTAATTGCCTCAGGTTTGGAGTAATTAGGATTTGCACCAAGTTTGTAAGAATTACTCTGGTAATTATTTGGCAATTAAGTTACGGATTGATCGCTATCTTACAGCCTTTATGAGGATATGTAAAATGTCTAATTGCTATTTTAGGTAGTGGCTTCTTTATATGTTTTATATGATGATTGTGATGAATGATGCATTGCATTCATATTGAGTCATTGCCCTCTTATTTCTGAGATTGTTATCAACTCTTTGATGAGTTGTTTAGACATCAGAGTCGTGGGCGTTTTGACTCTCACCTCTGATGCTAGCGTAAGGGCCGCACAGTTCTGCAGACTGTCCCCCTTGATGCGTACTGATGCAGGGCCGCGCAGTGTTTGAACTGTCCCCCTAGCACAGGTGGCCACATATTAGCTATTACTTTTTGGATCCAGATTTGATACCCGATGTTCTTCGGTACCTCACACATGCATTGCATTAGTTATTTTACATATCATTTATTTTGCTGTAATTTATTTGATCTTCGTACTGGGGTTTGACACCTGTCCCTCGGGACTGCTATGGTTTTGTTGTCATTGCCATGGCAGGTAATATAAGTGGTTCTATTACCTCTGGTGGTGCATCTGCCAGTGGAGCCCAGGGAGGGTATTGAGTTGTCGTGAGTTCCCAGTTATTATGAATTATTATTGGAGTCTTTTATTTGCCGGGGAGATGCCCCGTGTATCTGTATTGATATTTTTACGATGTTTGGGATTTGCTTGTTGATTTGTTTAGCCTTGCCGGCTTGCATGTATTTAGTCCTAGCCAGTGCGGCTGTAGGTTTGTGTGTTGTTGAATTGGACACTATTTTCGAGTATTGTATTGTAGTCTTAGTTTTTGATTTCCGTGGTATGTTCGATTTATGGAGAGGTCATGCCGAATTTTTGGTAGGCCTGAAAGCAAAATTTTAACTTGTTTCGCTGTTTACCTTAATTAATCCTGATTGCATGATCATTAAATACTAATCATGATCGGGCCCTCACAGTCTTTCCCAATCTCAATACACCGACGAGCAAATGTTGAGTCACATGTTCAATCAAAATCAATTCTCCCAAAATCCAAACGAAGTCTCTCCTCTTACTTCTGAAACCACATCTTCAAAATAAAAAAGAAAAGGAAAACAAGTTGTTGCTGCAAGTGGAGGTGACTCCATCACGAGAAAAAATTGGTTGAAAGACGAAGATAAACATCTTGCAAAGGCATGGTGCAACACTTATACCAATCCGGCACTTAGAAATGACCAAAACAACGCTAGTTTTTTAGGATTGGTTGAAAAAGAATATAACCAAGAGTTGTCAATGATATGAAAAGTTTGTTCAAGGGACAACATTTGAGATGAAGGTATCTAAAAATGAGCGAACTAGAAGCTCTCAACCAAAGTGGATCATCATTTGAGATGAAGGTATCTAAAAATCTTATCACAATATTTTATTATACTTGAAATTCAAAAAATTGCTAAATAAATTATTTTTAATTAGTATGCTCAAGATCAAACAATATTTGAGAAAGATTGTGGAACCGCATGGTCCGACGAGAAAGCTTGGTTAGTCCTTAATTAGGATCAACCGAAATGGAGGATACGGTCGCTTGAAAAATACGAAGGCAATGCGGCAAATGTGAACAAGAAGCTTAAGAATATTGATGGCGAATCATTTCCATCTCCTTTCTCCACGCCCACTGATACGCCTACAGCCGATGAAGGAAATTATATGCAAGAAGTGGACAAAACCATTAGACCAATGGGAAAAAAGGCCTTTAAAGCAAGCACAAAAAGATCTGGCTAAAAAAATTCATCTATGATGGATTTCTATGCAAAAATGTGTGATGATCAGACAAGATTTTATGAAATTGAGGATACGAAGATTGCTATGGCAAGATAGCATTATGCAAAAGTTGAGGAACGGATGTCCAAGAATTACGAAATAGAGATGAGGAAGCAGGAAATGAAGGAGGGGAAACAAGCAATGAAAGAGATGGAGCTGGAGAGGGAGCAATAAAATCGAATCATGGATAAAGATATTAACGATCCAAAAATGAATGATGCGCAACATACATATTTTATGAAGATGCAACAAGAAATTCTTCGTAAAATATTTGGGCAGTAGTTTATTTTGTTGTTGGTAATTTGCTTTAATTATTTGTAATTTATTAATTTCATATATTTCTTAATTTTCTATAATATTTAAAATTTAATTATGTGTAATTTTAATTTCTTTTAATTATGCAAATTTATTTTGTGTTTAAATAAAAATATATATTTTAATGAAATAAAAAATTAATATTTTAACATCCTCTCTACAACATCATTTCACCCCCACAGAACCAAGCAATGAAATTACCATCGCTGATATCACCATGCAATGAAGTTATCAACTTCATCACACCAACATCCTCTCACCATTGAACATGCTCTAATAGTGAGGTAAATCTTTTAAGTCGCAAAGCTTTCCTGCCATCTTCGAATCTAGAGTGATTGGATGGAGTTATTCCAATTTTGGTTACTACGTATTATCAAACATATTTCATGATAATAACGTTTTTTTAGGGAAAATAATAATGTTTTTTAAAAAAAAAACATATTTCATCATATCGCCACTTTTCAAAAAAAATTAAAATTACTTAAATATTTCTATATCATGGTATTTATTTTCTAACTTATAATACTATATTGTTCTTTTAATTTTAATCATGATTAATAATTTAAAAAATCATAATTGGAAAACCATCTTAATGATATGATAAAAATCCTATCATAAAATTATTTATATTTTAGAGATATATCAGAATATTGCATGGATATGCATGAGTCTAGACATTAAAATTCTATATGAACTGAGACTTTCTTCTTATAAATAAGGGGTCTCAAACCTTTATTAAGGTGCACTCTCATAAAACTTTTCTTCATGTCTTATATATGTTTTTTACACGCTCATAAGCATCTTCTTATATTGACTTGAACGTCGGAATGGCTTCGTCTCTGGGCGAAGACGTCTTACATGTTTTTTTGATACACATAAATATTTTGGGATCATTCGGCTCAGTTTATTGAAGAAAGTGGTTCGTTGATTTCCTGTTCGAGATAATTTATTTGATGCAAAATAATTGAACGCATCAATTGGTGCCATTTGTGGGAATAAAAACTAAACCCACGATTACTCTTCACAATTGACTCAAGAATAGAAAAAAAATATAGCAAATATAGAGAGGAAAGAGATGTAGAATTCTCGGATTTTAACATAGTCCTACACATCAGCCAACATGCGAAAACATCTGTGACTATTTGAATTGTTGGATTGAGTTCAAATTTCATATGAACGTCTACAATTGTGTGATCTAAATTCTGGACGGTGGAGATCGTGATGGTCACTCGTAGGACCAGATTCTGACTGTCAAACACAAGCTGCACATCTCGCATAGTTTCTGCGCGTTCTGGTTGCGCAAGCACTTACGGAAAAACCATTAGAATTATGCAAACTTTTCACCGTTTGTTTGGAACATCATGACACAACTTCTAAATGGTGGAGATTTTTATTGATTGCTTGTAGACGCAGATATTTTAGGCCAAACAAAATATGTTGTTCTTCTCGCATGATTTTTGTGCGGCTTTTTTGAAAAATCAGTTGCTAAAAATATAACCGTTGGATTGCTTAAAATTTATAACATGAATTTGAAGCATCATGACACAAATTATGAACGGTCATGATCTATATTAGTATCTTCTAGACTTGGATATACACGACCGAACATAATCTATTGTTATTCTCGCATGATTACTGTGATGGATTTTTGAAAAAGCGATTACGGAAAATCTAACCGTTGGATTGATTCAAAATTTATACCATATGTTCAAGACATCAGGGAACTCATACTGAATGGTGGAGATCGTAATTTGTAACTTTTTTAATTTGTTTTTTTGTTAAAGAATAGAATATGATGTTTTGTCATATATCCAAAGTCATGTCATCGACAAAATGAGAAATAAGTATTTCAATTACTCTTATCTTGACATTAAATTATCGAATATTTTATTTTTAAAATTTATTATCTTTTCTAAAACCTCTCCTAGTATCAATGTTTTATGTTTGTTTTCTTGTGATCAGATTTGTTGGACTTCTATTATTTTGTATTTTTGTTTGGATTATTTTACAGATATCGGGCATGCAATCTTGCAGTAAGGTCCAATTCTATTGTATCGAACATGCGATCTCGCTGTAAGACGCTCTATAACGTCACGGACATGCGATCTCGCAGTAAGGTCCTATTCTATTATATCGGGCATGAAATCTTGTATTAAGGTTCAATTCTATTATATCGAGCATGCGATCTCGCTGTAAAGCCCTCTTTTATGTCATCAGACGTGCAATCTCGCAGTAAGGTCTTACTCTATTATATCTGACATGCAATCTAGCAGTAAGACCCCAATCTATGGCTTGAAACGTTATAAACCCAATCTGTTCGGCACTATGTAAGCCCATGCCGCTCGTGACCACCTTAAAAGCCCGACTAGCTCGGCACCATGTAAACCCACGCACTCATGGCAGCCATTCAAAATCCTGACTAGCTCGGCACCATATAATTCCACGACCAGTCGTGGCCCCCAAAATCCCGACCGGCTCGGCACTGTGTAAGCCCACGCCATTCGTGGCCACCATAAAATTTCGACCAGTTCGGCACTGTGTTAGTCCACGCCACTCGTGGACACCATAAAATCTTGACTAGCTCAGCACTGTGTAAGCCAACGCCACTCGTGGCCTCCTAAAAAGCTCGACCCGCTCGGCACTATAAGCCCATTAACTTGGTATTCTCAAAAGTCTGACCCGCTCGGCATTATGTAAGCCGATTAACTTGGTATTCTCAATCTAAGCCTATTAACTTGGCATTCTCAAAAATCCAACCCGCTCGGCACTCTAATCCCATTAACTTGGCATTCACAAAAGCTCGACCAGCTCGACACCTAAAGTCCATTAACTTGGCACATACATTAGCCCGACCACATGCTCGGCAACAACAATTATTATCTACAATACTTTATTTGAACGCGGTTTCATCAGATTATCATCAATTGCTCTTTATTTGAGCTCGGTTCTAACCAGATCTTCATCTACATATATTTATTTGAGATAAACTTTCAAACAACTCAGATCATCATTATATCAGAATATATTTTTGTTTGGATTGTTATTCTGGATCTCTATGGGACTTCTTGCGGCAATCAGTATTTTTTTGGACTCCGTCTTATGCTCAGTCTTATGTTGGTTTCGGTATTTTGACCCAATTTCTTATTAAGCTCCACATCATTTGGCACATCTCAATAAGCTCACTCCATCGCGAACGCTCAAAGAAAATAGCAAAAAACCAGAATATTGTCTTACATGCTCTAAAATATAAAATCAGCCACTTCAAAGTTCCTCCATCATTCCACTCGTCGTCACTTCTTTCCGTGAGGTAGTATTGATGATATGATAAAAATCTTATCATATCTTTATTTATATTTTAGAGATATATCAGAATATTGCATGGATATACATGGATCTAGTTGTTTTATACATTAAAATTATATACGAATTGAGACTCTCTTCCTATAAATAATTAAGGGATCTCAAACTCTTATTAAGATACACGTACTCTCATAAAACTTTTCTACCCTTCTTACATATGTTTTTACACGCTCATAAGCGTCTTCCTATATTGACTTGAGCGTCGGAGTAGCTTCGCCTCCGGGTGAAGTTGTCTCACATATTTTCTTTGATACACAAAAACATTTTGGGATCATTCGCCTCGGTTTATTAAAGAAACTGATTCATTGATTACCCGTTTGAGATAATTTATTTGATGCAAAATAATTGAACTCATCACAGCTGTAATTGGAGATGAAAATCCTATTTAAAAATAAAATTCAGCTGAAAATGCACGCATGCGAATAAGTGCGTATTAGTATTGCTTTTGTGATAATTAGCAAATGACAATCTTATAGATGCGAATTACTGGTAGGTGTATTATATAGGAATTAGGATGAGCTCCTTTCTTTAACTAATAAATCAATTATTAACAAAACATTAATTGTCAATCTAATATTTTTTGGAATTATATATGATTAAAATATAATAATTTATGGAATTGAAAGGAGCTTGTTTCTTGAGCTAGCTGTCTTTCTAATTTCTCATTTGAATAAAAAAATTGACTCTTTATAAACTTCAACGATAGAATGACATCTAGAGTAAGAATATTTCTCTTTGTGAGGAAAATAATAATGATGTATTTTATGGATCAAAATGGTGCTAGGGTGGACATCAAAAGATCACAAGCTATAAAGGCATCATCTTAAAAAGTCATTATGAATAGGGGAAAAGGTTAACATTAATGACAATAATAAAATCTTGAACTTGGGAATTTTAATGTCAACAAAAAGTGAATAAAAAGGTAAATGCAAAAAGTGCGGGGAGTTCAAGGCCTAATAAATTAGAGTTTTAGTTTCTTTACGTACTGAAAATCAAGGTTCTAAAAAGCGTGAAGCGCGTTGAAGCATGGATGTTGAGAATTAAAGCAAACAATAGTAGTAAACAAGCACAATCAAGAACTCAGGATTTTTACTTGGTTCGGGTTTTGATACCCTACATCCAAGGTTCTTGGATTACTCCAATGAAAACCACTAATCATCAAGATGTTTACTATTGTTACAATCCTCTTCGGGACTTCAAATCAATGTGCATAACCTATAAACAAAAAAGATAAGAATACCAAGAAAGAACAGCTTCACTTCGATGATTCCTTGAGTTTGTATATGCCGAGATCTTCAGGATCAGAGATTCTCTGATTTAGCCCCAATTTACAGAGTATTCGATTTCCTGGAATTTCAGATGAGAGAGTGAAGAAGAACGAGAGTATTTCCAGCTTTAGAATCTGTTTTCCTTTCTTAATAACCAAGCCAACCACCATTAGTTTATATATTAGTATAAACTAATCATCTTGAGTCAATACCGTTGGATATATCCTTGCTTTGGAATGATCTCAGCCGTACACACAAGTCTTCTCATAATAAATGAGTCAACTTTTACTCTACAAATCTCCACCTTTGGCTCATTTATACACATAGCAGATTTCAATGAATATCCAAAATGACAGCAGAATTATCTACTCCATGATGTTGAGCACACTCAAAGCATCTTTGAGTTTGCCCACAGGAATGACCTTAGTTAACATGTCTGCAGGATTAATAGTTGTATCAATCTTTTGTACACTGGTTTGACGTCCAAAAATAATATCTCTCACAAAGTGCAGCCGAACATCTATGTGTTTTGTTCTCTCATGGAACATAGCATTTTTAGACAGATGAATGACACTTTGAGAATCACAAAAGATAGTTGCAAACTTTTGAGTAAATCTTATCTCTTCGATGAAGCCCCTAAGCCACATCCCTTCCTTAACAGCTTCTGTAAGTGAGATGTATTAGGATTCAGTCGTAGATAGAGCTACAACATGTTGTAGGTTTGACTTCCAGCTTACCACATTACCTCCAACTATAAAAACATAACCTGAAATAGATCTCCTTCTATCAAGATCTGCCGCATAGTCAGAATCACAATAACCTGTTACTGTACTTATTGAATTTCCAGCTCCTGAGTATACTAACTTCAGTTGTGTTGTGCCCTTAAGATATCTGAACAACCTTTTAACAGCTTGCCAATGATCTCTGCTTGGTTTGCTCATAAATCGACTAAGTAAACCTAATGCATATGAAATATCAGGTCTTGTAGACACCATCAAGTACATGATACTACCTACTGCATTGGAGTATGGTACAGATTTCATGTGTGTAAGCTCTAGTTCTTCATCTTTTTCCTTAACAACCACGAACTTGAAATGAGCTCCAATAGGTGTATTTACAGTCTTAGCATCTTTCATACCAAATATGTTTATCAGACGTTGTATATATCTTTCTTGAGATAAAGCTAAAGTACCTGCCTTTCTGTCCCTTATGATTTCAACTCCAAGAATCTGCTTTGCTGGCCCAAGATCTTTCATTTCAAATTCAATGCTCAATAGATGTTTCAATCTCTGTATTTCATTTGTATCTTTACAGGCTATCAACATATCATCCACATAAATTAGTAGATATATGTAAGAACCATTTGAGAGTACATTGAAATACACACAACGATCAAATTTTGATATCTTAAAGCCTTGCTGCATCATGAAGTCATCAAAGCGCCTATACCATTGTCTAGGAGCCTGTTTTAAGCCATATAGAGACTTTGTTAAAAGGCAAACTTTTCCAGCTTGTGTCTTCTTCATAAAACCTTCTGGTTGAGACATCAGAATTTCTTCATCAAGATTTCCATGCAAGAAGGGAGTCTTGACATCTAACTGTTCTAGTTCCATGTCATACATTGCTGTAATGGCAAGAAGAATTTGTATTGTTGTGTGTTTAAATACTGGAGAAAACACCTCATGATAATCAATACCCTCAACTTGAGAGAAGCCCTTTGCTACAAGTCTAGCTTTGAATCTAGGCAACTCAACTCCTGGTATACCTGGTTTCTTCTTGAACACCCATTTACATCCAATAATTCTTCTATTCTTAGGTCTGTCAATTAAAGTCCAGGTGTTGTTCTTGACTAATGAATCAAATTCTTCTTGCATAGCTGTTTTCCAGTGAGGCCAATCTTTGCTCTGTTGTGCTTCAGAATAGCTTGTAGGTTCTTGAAGGTCTAGAAAATCAGCAACATTAAGAGAAAAAGTTGTGAACTCTGATGATGCAATCTTGATGGTGGTTTTATTTGTCTCCTAACTCTGTCTCTGGCAAGAAGATATTCAGTCTGGTGTTCACTGTTATCAACATCTTCTGAACTTCCATCTTGATTTGAATCCTCATTTCCATCAGCAACATGATCATATCGATCATCATCATGTTTAATGTCATAAAAAGTTTCAGATTGAATGAGAGTAACTCCACCTGCATTTAAATCTCCACTAGTGTTCTCTTTTGAGAATTGTTCCCTGTCACAATCTGGAAACATCTGCTCAGCTTGTTTAGAGCTGGCTAAATCTGAAGAAATCATGTTAGTTTTATAAAAAAACATTCTCATTAAAGATCGCATCCCTGTTGATTATACATTTTAGATCATCAAGAAGCCATACTTTATAGCCTTTTACACCATTAGGATAACCAAGAAATATGCCTTTCTTAGATCTTGGATTAATTTTTCTTTGATTTTTATGAACATACACTATACACCCGAAAGTTTTAAGATGTTTAAAGGTTGGTTTTACATTTGACCATCTGTGTTCAGGTGTCATGAAATCAATAGCAGTAGAGGGTGACAGATTTATAAGATAACAGGCAGTAGATGTAGCTTCAGCCCAAAACTTACTTGGTAATCCACTTTCACTCAACATGCATCTTACTTTGTTCATAATGGTTCTATTCATTCGTTCTGCTACACCATTTTGTTGTGGTGTGTATGTGCAAGTTCTATGCCTAGCTATTCCATTTTTTGTATAGTAGGCATCAAACTCTTGGTTGGAGAATTCTAAACCATTATCAGTTCTTAACTTCTTGATTTTATTCCCTATTTGGTTTTCAACTAAAGTACTCCATTCAACAAATTTACTGAATGCTTCATCTTTCGTTTTAAGGAAATAAACCCATACCTTTCTAGAGTAATCATCAATGAATATAACAAAGAATTGAGCTTTAGAGAGTGAGAATGGTACCTTAGGTGACCCCCATAGATCAGAGTGGATATAATCAAGTGCTGATTTTGTAGTATGTGCTGATGTTTTGAAACTCAGCTTGTGTGTCTTTCCTAAGACGCAACTTTCACAGAAATCCAGCTTGTTTATATGCTTAAAATCCAGCGGCCCTTGTTTGCACAGTTCTTGTAGTCCTTTAAGACTCATATGCCCAAGTCGTTTGTGCCAAAGCTGGGTCTGATCAGTCTCTGAAGTCGCTATATTCACATCAGAGGTTATGGTTGTTCCTAACAGGACATATAAGCCATACTTCAAAGTTCCTTTCATGACAACCAAGGATCCCTTCACAACTTTCAATATTCCATTTTGAGCTTTGTATGAAAGTCCTTTTTCATCAAGAGTACCTAAAGAGATTAGATTTCTCTTTAGATCAGGAATATGTCTTACTTCAGTAAGTAATTTGACAGATCCATCCCACATTTTCAACTTCACTGTCCCAACGCCATGAATTTTGCAGGATTAATTGTTCCCTAAAAGAACCTGTCCTGAATTTACTTCTTTATAATCCAGAAACCATTCTTTTCTAGGTGACATATGGTATGTACAACCAGAATCTAATATCCATTCTTCCTTGGGATCATCTGTGGATATGGTCAATACTTCTGCAGCTTCATATCCATCATGAATGTTAGTTGTATCACCTGTAAGAGTTGAATCTTGTTTTTGATTCACCTTCCTTTGAGGACAGTTCCTTCTCAAGTGGCCTTCTTTCTTACAAGTCCAGCAAGTAAATTTGGGCCTTGATTTCGATCTGGAATGTCTCCTGCCTTTATTATTACATTCCTTCCTTTCGATGGATCTACCTCTAATATGTAATCCCTCTCCAGCAGATTTAATGTTCTTGCCATTGGCCTTTAGATCCAATTCTTTAGAGTATGCACCTCCTGTCACTTCTTCAAGAGTCAAGGTCTCTCTTCCATATTTCAGAGTATCTCTTAGCTGATCATAGGCCTTTGGTAGAGAGTTTAACAAGAAAATTTCTTGATACTCATCATCGATTTTTACTTCCATATTCTACAGATCAGACAACAACTTGGTAAACTCATCGATATTCTCATCTATAGACTTATTCTCATCCATCTTGAAGCTATAAAATCTCTGTTTCAGATAAATCCTATTTGGCAAAGCCTTAGTCATATACAATTGTTCTAATTTTATCCACATTTCGGCAGTAGTCTTTTCCCTAACTACCTTTCGCAAGATTTGATCACTCAAACTCAGAACAATGGTATTTCTTGCTTTCTTTAGGATTTCAGCTTTATTCAATACTTTATCAGAAATCTTGGATTCACCTTGTAATGCTTCATCTAGTCCCAGGTTTCCCAAGTGTGCTACCATCTTTTCTCTCCACAGAATGAAGTCGTTTTTTCCATCAAATTTTTCAACTTCAAACCTTCAAGTAGACATCCACAAAGAGTGTCCCTGGCCAATAGACATTTCTTCAAGAGATCGACACCAAGATTTAATAAAGCCGAAAAGATTGATACAAATTCAGAATCTAACAGCACCACAGGTTCTCAAGACAAGATTGCTACCGAAGCTCTGGTAGCAATTGTTGAGAATTAAAGCAAACAACAGTAGTAAACAAGCACAATCAAGAACTCAGGATTTTTACTTGGTTCGGATTTTGAATTACCCTACATCCAAGGTTCTTGGATTGCTCCAATGAAAAACACTAATCACCAAGAATGTTACAATCGTTACAATCCTCTTCGGGACTTCAAATCAATGTGCATAACCTATAAACAGAAAAGATAAGAAGACCAAGCAAGAAAAGCTTCAATTCGATGATTCCTTGAGTTTGTATATGCCGAGATCTTCAGGATCAGAGATTCTCTGATTTAGCCCCAATTTACAGAGTATTCGATTTCCTGGAATTTCAGATGAGAGAGTGAAGAAGAACGAGAGTATTTCCAGCTGTAGAATCTATTTTCCTTCTTAATAACCAATCCAACCACCATTAGTATATATATTAGTATAAACTAATCATCTTGAGTCAAGACCGTTGGATATATCCTTGCTTTGGAATGATCTCAGCCGTACACACAAGTCTTCTCATAATAAATGAGTCAACTTTTACTCTACAGTGGAGGTCAAGCTTCAAGCTTTTCAAGCTTAATCGAGCTTAGAACGAGCTTAAGCGTGAAAAAGAGTTTTTAATTTTTACTATAATTTTAATTATTTTAAGGCAAACATTAAATAAAATGTTAGATTAACCATAAATATATGATTTAATAGATAATTCAACTTCCAAACTATAAATATACATATTTATAAAAATGTTTTCATTTTAAAAAACAAATGAAATTTTTCGTTCTAAAAAGTGGTCGCTTAATCGAGCTTAAGTGTATTAAAGCTTAAGCAAGATTAAGCGTCGCTTAAGCGAGATTAAGCGTCACTTAAGCGAGCTTTTTATAACATTGCTGAAAATACATACCCTAAAAAATCATAATAATATATACATGTGTGTGTATATATTATATTTCCTGCAAATAAAATCTCTTAAATATAAAACCTCAATAGTATTAGTATATACTCATTTTGAGATTTTTGACATTTAAAAGTTAATTTTGATAGTGAAGTAAAACAATGTAGTGCTATGTTTTGCATGAAAAATCTCATCTTTCCAAAAAACTAGTACTTTGTACATTAAATTATCCATTTTTAAAAAATAAAAAGAAATATGTGATTGACGTACAACTAACAAATATGTACAGAAATGCTAAAGTACGCACTCAAGAATTTTAAAGAAATAATTTCCAATTCAAATTAGACAATAAAACTTGAAAAATATGATAAATTTCTCTCGAGAAACAGTTGATTTGGAGAAAGCAATTCACCTCAAAAGGGATGAAAGCTGGGACTCAAAAGGAAGCAATGTATGCTTTAAAGTAAATGAAATTTTGTGAGTGTCCCTTTGTCCAGTAACTGATTTATCCATACTGAAAATTGAAATTTTAAGAAAAAGGGTAAATTGAGATACCCACGTTGTCTTCAAGTATCCGAGAAATTATTGTTTGTCTCAGTATCAACAAATAAAAATATGGGACTCATATTTAGGGTTTTGACCTTTTCCAACATCGATAATAAAGATTAAAGTTGTTCAAAAAAAAGATAGGCCTCACTTTTGTCGTCATGTTGAAATGGAACTAGGACAATAATTATATATTAATCAAGCTAGCTAGGCTTGTGCAAATGTTGAAACTTGTCGTTTCATATGAATTCGAGTTTAAATAATTAACAACCTCTAATTTTGTATTATATATAGTAAGAATCATGTCACATGTGAGCGTGTGTTCCGTGAAAAAAAAGAAAATGAAGTTTTTTAAAAAAAAAATTCAAAAAATTAATTAGTTTTTTATATTTAAATGGTAGGAAAGAAAATTGATACTATAATATAGTAAAACTATGTGTTTAATTTGATAAGATTGAGGAGGTTTTTAGATAAATCTAAAATTATATTATGACTCTATAGTTATTATATGATACTTTTGTATTATATATGTGTGCGACAATATTATATAGGTAGTGTTACTCCAAATGGGTGTCATGGAGTACCTAGGTTGGCACTTGGTTAGAGATTAAAAGTTCGATTTTTCTTATCAACGGCCTTCATGGACTAGCCAGTTGCACAAAGTTTGTCTAATGCGGTTTATCTGACTAACATGGTTTGCAGGTTATTGCGTTAATCCAAAAGTTTACCCAGTATGCACTAAAAATAGCGACGGTTGTTTCCGACGTCATGACAAAACATAAATAGGTAGTGTTGTCTGCTTCTTTAATTATGTTGTACTTGGAAGATGAATTAGATTGAAGAGAGAGATTTGATTTGTAAAATAATTTGACTTCATAGAGGGGAGAATTTGAAATTTACCACAATTGACTAAAAAATAACTGTGCATTTGGATGGATGAATTTAAAGTTAATGTTTTCAAATCCATTAGTTTTTTTTTATATATAAATCTATTTGACAATGAAATTTAAATGTCAAACAAATTTATTTTTTGAGCCATTATGGTGGATTTCAAACTCTTCCAAATGTGGAGTCATTCCAAATCATTCCTTCAAATACTCCTCAAAATCAAATCCGACAATCCAAACACAACATTTGAGATCTTGTCAAGTGAATTTATCGAAATAAATAAGTTGATTTTTATAATTGATCATTTTAAATCTTTAACTTTAAATTCTTCAATCTAAATAGAATCTTATTTCGCATTAATCCCATAACTCAAGAAAAGTAAAAAATTACAATCCATAAAGAAGCACTTGATACATAAGACTAATTAAAAACAACTTATAAGCTTTTAGAGCTTATAAGCTGTTTTAGCATAGCTTATAAGCTGTCAGATAACAATTTAAAATACTATTTGCGAAACAGATATCAAATTTGTGAAACAGATCTTTTATTTACGCCACCTATGGAAAAATACTATTTTTTATGCTAAAATATTATTTTTTATTATAAATATGGGTATGAGCTAATCTGTTTTATAGATAAAGATCCATGAGATCGTTTTACAACCTACTTACTCATTATATATTATTTTTTTGACAAGATACTCATATATATTATTACTACCAAGAAACTTCTATTTCACCATTACATGAATTTGAATACAAAGAGATTCCTATTGTTTCTTGCCAATATCAATAAATAAGAGTATCGTAGATGTGGGAGTAAGTGAAACCCCAATCTTTTAATCAAACTGACAGACATGCTTTGCGGTACGTATGCAATTAATTGAATTAATTAATGTCAATTAGATTAGAAGACGTGGATTTACAATATTTAATTTAATAAATAAACAAACTAATTAATCTCTTAAAAAGATTGACCGCGAAGGGATCCCATTGCACATGAATCAGATGTCCATTGCCTCATGCGGAAGTAACAAACTAATTAATCATCATCCTTAATTACGCACGGAGTTTGATTACTCCACCTTTACATATAGCATGGTATGAAGGATTCCATGTTTGCTGAGATGTCGACCACATTTATTTAGTAATTTCTAAACATTAATTAATTACTGGATTAGATTAGATGCCCTTCTGATCAGTAATTCAGTACTGTCTGATTATTTGAAGTCAAAATTTAATGAAGCTATCTGATGAGTTTATTTATTTATTTTTAGATATTTGTGTTTTATATAATGGTTGGAGACCAAGATTCTTCGCTAATATGATCAATATTTGAAGCAGTTTGTAAGGCTGAAAAATTAGATACTTTTAGCAGCATAGGCCAACCATTTTCATGAATTGCAGATTCTTGCAGATTAATAATACATAATTCATAAATTATTTGGAAAATTATATTTTTAGTCCTGCAATTTGTATTTTTTTTGCTTACGTTAAATTAATTTGCATTTTAGTCCTATAATTTACATTTTTTTTTTATTTTTGGTCATATCATGGTGAACTATCATTTTTTAGCATGTAACTTGTACATATATATATATATATATATTTTCATATCTTTGGTCCCCTTTTTTACTGCATCTCAAAAAAGACCAAAAATAATAATAATAAAAAATGCAAGTTAAAGAACAAAAATTGAAAATAATATATGATACCCCGGGAAATTATTTTAACCCGGACCCGTTCATTATGGGTTTAAGAGGGTTGACCCAATTATCGGATTATTATTATATATAAGGTCCAGCCCAGTTTCCTACCTGTTAGGGTGCATCAAGACCTGGGCTGCTATTAATGGGCCGACCCGAGCTGGGCCCAATGGGCTTGGCGTGTTTTCTAGTTCAAGTGGGACTCGAATACATTGACGATAAGCTTGATCATTGCACAGATATGAATGAGATAGGGATGAGCTCAAGGGCGGACCAATGAATAAAGAGTCCTAGTACAGAACATGTTATAATTCGACTAAGTAACTTACTTTATTTTCCCCTATAAATACAGATACTGTTATGGTTTCATTATTCATTATTTCACTACTCATTATTCATCACGCATTCACTCACTCATATCTCTCAGTTTTCGCATTAATCATACTCTCTGCCTTCAAGCAACTGACTTAGGCATCGGAGAGGTCACGCCGAAAACACTTTCGGCGCCCTTTGACCTAGCTGTTGCTTGTGCAGATCTAAGTGGTGCCCGACCCGAACTGCTCTACAAGGAATTGGAGGATCCATTCTATCAGACCGAACCCGAGGTAAAATTCTGACATCATCAATTGGCGCCGTCTGTGGGAATTTGAAGAAAAGGAGTTTCGATGGCTAATCAGAATGGAAATCACCCAAATTTAGAGGAGTTAGTAACTCAGGCTGTTCAGAGGGCTTTAACGGAAAGGGGTGAGGCCAATCCCCCGCACCCCGATCATAATGCCCACCTCGAGGAGATCAAAAAGTTAAAGGAAAAGATGGAGCAGCTAAGGAAGAAGTAGTCCGGGTACCTAGCTACCACAACCAGAAAAATTCCTTTTACTCAGGAGATATTGGACGCCGATCTCCCCAAACAATTCAAATTGCCTCACGTCGGGGAGTATGATGGTAAAGGATATCCTGAAGACCATTTAGCACGCTTCAAGAATGCAGCTCTGTTGCATAAATATTCTGATCAGATCAAGTGCCGGTCTTTCCTTACTACTCTTATAGGACCAGCCCAGCAATGGTTCAATATGCTACGCCCTGGGGAGATCAATGAGTTCAAGGATTTTAGCAAATCCTTTTTGCATCACTTTGCTAGCAGCAAAAAGCATCCTACCACTACTTTCAGCCTCTTTGCAATCAAGCAACGAGAACATGAAAATTTGAGAACATATATCTGTAAGAGTGGGTGCCCAGTGAGCCAACTGTGTGGCTATGGGCTTTGTTGACTCTTTGTATAAACAATCTTTTGTTTAATATTATTTACACTTTTATGGCAATGACTTTATATTACTTCATATTGTTATATTGTGATATACTATTGTTGTTTTGATAAAGACCTTGAATATACTATAGTGTATGTAAGATGTGGTAGAACATGGAGATGTCTATCATGAAATACATCTTATAGTCACTGTATATTCTAAAACCGTTCCTAGTCGATTGAGCCGTCCGATAATAAGGATAAGGATCGCTCGAGTTTGAGACTAGCATTTGCGATGCGGAGTACCACGTTTCATTGGTAGGGAACATGGAGATGTTCGAAGCATGCAAATGGATATTCATAGGATGAATAGTCGAACTACCCTATCCGGACTTTCCAAGTGGTTATCACTTATCGAGTGGATAAAGTCCGCGGTTTTGGTTGTACACCATTAGTCCTTACGACTTGAAACATCATGGAGACTCTATATGCTAGTACTGTGCTTTGACTCGTTTACCGACTCTGAGGGGGTCATCAGGTGTCGAGATTGGGTACAGTTACGACACATATAGGAGTCAATGCATTGTTGTCAAGGATTCACCACATACTTGCGAGTGTGGATATCCTATGCGATCTGAGGAGATATTAGTGTGACAAATCTCTGGCCAGAGTACTTGATGTGATTTAAGAAATGGTTTCTTAGTAGCACATGCGATGTCACTAATTTGATCTTCAAGATGTATTGCATAGTTATCGAATCTTGAGCGACTCTCGATATACCAATGGTTGTTGATTCGATCGGGATATATGGATGAAGGGACCGTACTGTACGTTAACCAAAATCTACTGGTTCTTGTAGGCACTATCAGTGATACCTAGGGAATCATGGGGCGATGTTGCTAGGCGCTTTACCATGATTCGTTGGGCAAGTCGGAAAGTGTTGTTCCGAGTCACAAGGAGTTGTGAGCCCACGGCTAGCTGTATCCCTGAACCATTGAGGGTCACACAGTGTAATGGAGTTTTAATCCCCGTTGAGATAGTTAAATTTAAAGAGTTAAATTTAATGAACTAAGGAGTTGGACTTCTTAAATAAGAGTAAGGGAGTAGGATTTCCTAAAATGACATAGGGATGGACATTTTTGGAAACCACTGAATTCGGATTCAGGAAAATTTATTTTGACTTTAAAACGTGCAGAAATGGTTTCTGTGCACATTGGTGAAATCGTTTCATCAATCGGAGTCACGATGAATTTTATATTAATTTCTGAACGAGCGGGCTTTGCTTGTCGGGCCCCAGCTTATGATTAATGGGCCCTAAGGAGTTAGTGGCCTGCATTATAAATAAGTTATTTCAGTACAGAAATTAGACACAACTGGTCATAATTTTTGAGACAGAGCAAAAATCGATCCCTAGCCTCTCTCTCAACAAATCGGCCGAACCCTCCCCCTCTGCCCGAGAAATTCCGGTCTGTGATTTTGAATCGCAGTAAGGAATAGCGAATCAGATTCGTGTATTCTCTTCGCAGAAAACTTCTGATAGATTTTCTAGTGCAATCTATCAGAGGGATTAAACCTCTGTTCGTGGACCTGATTGAAGGCGTTCATCGGTTCCAGGGAGAGACAACAAGAGCAGAATTGTTCTGTTGGTGTCCATTAATCTCGTTGCGAGATTTGAGGTAAAATTTATTTAATTGTTATTTAAATTTTACACACACAAATAATTCAATCGTTGTATGGTTGATACCCACACCATGGAATCGTTCCATGAGAAAATTTTAAACTTCCGCTGCACCGGGTATCAATCGTAATTGGTCTGGGAACTCGCCAGTTTTCCAACAGTGGTATCAGAGCCAGGTTGCTCAGATCAATCGATTGAATTAATCAATTGTACAAAATTTTTGAGTCTCGGTTTTTGAAACAAAATAAATATTTTTAATAAAAAAAAAAAAATTTTTTTTTCGGGGGCGAAACCCGGGCAGCGATTGGATCGCTGCCCGGAGGGGGCAGCGATGGTCGCTGCCCCCAGGGGCGGCGCACGGCGCCGCCCAAAGGGGGCGCACGGCGCCGCCCAGGGCGGCGACCGTCGCCGCCCAGGGCGGCGCACGGCGCTGCCCAGGGCAGCGCTGTGCGCTGCCCAGCGCAGCGCTGGGCGCTGCGCAGGGCAGCGCTCGGCGCTGCCCAGGGCGGCGCACAGCGCCGCCCAGGGGCGGCGCTCGGCGCCGCCCAGGGCGACGCACGGCGCCGCCCAGCGGCGGCGCCAGGCGCCGCCAGGGCAGCAAACGTTGCTGCCCTAAGGGGGCAGCCGGGCTGCCCCGGCCCGCGCCCCGGGTGCGGGCCAACCCGGGAGTGTCCCGGGTGGCCCGCGGGAAAAAATTAATATTTTATTAAAAATTAATTTTAATATGTTAAAATTTTATTTTTGGTCCGGTCAAAAATTGTTTTTGATTGGTTCACGAGATTTCGGATCGAATTGTTCGAGTCCGTAAATTTTAAAATTGATTTTGGATAAATTTGAATTTTTGGAAAATTTTAATATTTTATCCGTAAATTGAATTTTGAAATCAATTATTTTGGTACAATTGATGATAAGATATGATCTTATGATATATTAGATAAAATATGATTTTATTTGTAAAATTGGATTTTATAGATAAAATATGATTTTATTTGATATGGAGATAAAATATGATTTTATATGTGAAATGTGATTTTATATATAAAATATGATTTTATCTTGTTTAAATTTGAATTGCCACAGCATGTTATCCAATAAATTAATTTTGAATTAAATGTTATTGGATAAGGATGATCGATTGCCATGACCAATTTTGTAGGTGTATGTTAGGAATTTACATTTTGTCTTTATTGTTGTTGGTTTTATTAATGGGCCTGGTTTATGGCCCGATATGAATGTCATATGTAATAAAAATGGGCTTGGTTTATAGCCCGTTCCCACCCCTAAAAATGTATCCCCTACTTGTCATTGTTATTTATTGTAAATACATTAGATTTAGTGGGAGATCAAGATTTGAAGATGGTGGGCCCAGCAGACAATGAAGACTGAAGAAATGTAAATTGGAAGCATATGTAATAGGATTACATTTGCATACTGCATATTACCTAGGATTGGACTAAGACCCGTGATTGGCAACCACGGGTCAATTAGAAATGGAATCGATCATCCTATATAATATGTGATATTATGATTGTATGCATGTTTAGACATAAATTGCGTGAATCCGGCAATGCATGCAATAAATTAAATATGATGAGACAAATATTTTTATAAATAAAATCCCTCATTTTAAATATGATTTAAAATTTATATCAAGATAAATAAAGGAAATTTAAATATTGTTTAAATGTTCCTACCTTCCATCAACGGTCAATGTATGTGATGCTACCCGCGGATACGGTCCGGCTCATATTATTGGGGGGGCCCGTCCGTCGGAAAGCTGTACATTGGATCGACAAATGTTGTAAGTTGGGTGGAACTCCCATGGGATCGGCTCATATTATTGGGGGATCCACATGGCGACCGTCCATCACAACTTAATATTGATGGGTCATCTTGACATGTCACTTTAAACGGCGTTATATTATTGGGCCCTTATTGGACATGAGGTAAATACATGGGGGTTGCTTTGGAAGCAATTGGGCTCTACCTTTTGAGAATTATGGTTGGCTGATATTATTCGGGACCATAAGTTTGTCAATTGGACTCCATGTTCTCACTAAGGAAAAAGTTTCCCGTTTTCACTAGAGGGTGGTGAAATCGTTAAAATAGTGGGAGTGAGATTCATAAAATTAAATTCGCCTATTTTATGTCTTAGTAAATTGTTAAACAATCATTGATATATGTCTGTTTTCCTTTTCAGTATTTCATACAATGAATTCGCGAAATCCTTTATTCTCGATCCTCGAACAAAACAAGCTGACTGGCGCCAACTATACGGAATGGTTCCGGAAGTTGAAGATTGTCTTAACTTCGGAGAAAATGCTCTACGTGTTAGAGAAAGCACCTCCGAAGGAAGCACCAGCTGACATAAGTCCGGAGGAATTGGCCAAACTTGATGCATGGTGTGACCATGACATCAAGACCAAATGCTATATGCAAGCCTCGATGTCTGATGAACTCCAGAGGCGATTTGAGGACACGGTGAATGCTGCTGACATTCATACGCAACTCAAGGAACTTTTTGGGGCTCAGTCGAGGGCTGAAAGGTTCTCTACTGTTAAGGAGTTGATGACGTGCCGCATGCGTGAAGGGACTTCGGTCCGTGATCATGGGGTACGAGTGATTTGGCTCATACAGAAGTTAGCGACCCTTGATTTGGTGTTGGAGCATGAACTCAATGTGGACTTGTTGCTTCTATCTCTTCCTTCCTCATTTGATGGATTCGTGATAAATTTTAATATGAACAAGATAGAGGCCACCCTTGAAGAGATGGTCAATATGCTCGTTACATATGAATCCACACTTAAGAAGGATAAGCCAGCTTTCTTGGTGGGCTCCTCATCTTCTACAAAGAAGGGGCCAAGTATGAAGGGCAAGAAACGTTCTGCCCCACCCAAGAAAGTGGAACCCGAGAAGAAGCAAAAGACAAAGGCTTCAAACAATGGAAAATCCAAGGATGTTTGCCATTACTGCAAGAAGCCGGGTCATTGGAAGCGCAACTGCAAGGAGTATCTTGAGCAGTTAGGAACTGCAAAGGGTATGTTCTATATCGAAATAAACATGTCACTTAATACAACTTCTTGGGTATTGGATACCGGATGTGGATCTCACATTTGCAATGATTTGCAGGTGATGACAAGAAGTCGCAGGCTTAGAATGGGTGAGACCCAGCTGAGGCTCGGGAATGGTTCCAGAGTTGAAGCTACGGCCATTGGAGATGTTTGTTTGATATTGCAGAATGGTTTTAAATTATTGTTGAGAGATGTTTTATTTGTGCCAGATTTAATTAAAAACATTATTTCTATTTCTATGCTTGATAGAGATGGTTATTCTTGTAATTTTGTGAATGGGATTTGCAGTATTTACAAGAATGAATGTTTAATTGGAAATGGACAACTTGAAAACGATCTATACAATTTAAAACTAAAAGACGTTCCAATTAATTGTATTGACAAACCGGCGATAACAAACAAAAGGAAAATCGATAGTCAAAACCCGGCAAACCTTTGGCACGCTAGGCTAGGTCATATTTCCTCAAAGAGGATGAACAAGCTAGTGGGAGAGGGCATGTTTGATATGTCTGATATTAACTCTCTACCTACTTGTGAATCCTGCCTAAAAGGAAAAATGACTAAATCTCCTTTTAAGGGGAAACCTGAGCGTAGTCAGAATCTGTTGGATTTGATCCATACAGATGTTTGTGGTCCATTTAGAGTAGGGACTCAACATGGCCACACCTACTTCATTACCTTTACTGATGATTATTCAAGGTATGGGTATTTATATTTAATGAAATATAAGTCTGAAGCATTTGAAAAGTTCAAAGAATTCAGGGCTGAAGTAGAAAACAAGCTAGGTAAAAGTATTAAAGCACTTCGATCGGATCGAGGTGGAGAATACTTGAGTACCGAGTTTTTGGACTATCTAAAAGAGAATGGGATTCTCTCTCAGTGGACTCCTCCTATGACACCACAGCTTAATGGTGTATCGGAGCGTCGTAATCGAACTTTGTTGGACATGGTTCGATCTATGATGAGCTTCACTGAGCTTCCACCTTCGTTTTGGGGCTATGCGCTTGAAACGGCGGTATTGTTGTTAAACAACGTCCACACAAAAGCAGTGGACAAAACACCATACGAGTTATGGAATGGCAAAGCTCCTAAGTATTCGTACTTGAGGATTTGGGGATGTCCTGCTTACGTGAAGCGGACAGTGGGAGATAAGTTGGATAGTCGATCCAGCTTGTGTTATTTTGTGGGGTATCCGAAGAATTCAATCGGATATTATTTCTATTATCCTGCTGAAACAAAGGCGTTTGTTTCACGGAATGCCACCTTCTTGGAGAAGGAGTTCTTATTGGATAAGAAAGGCGAGATGATGGAACTCGAAGAAGTTCGAGAAGAACCCGAAATACAAAATAACGATCCTACACCTCAGGAACCATTGCTGGACACGCCTGCACCTAGAAGATCCGAGAGGACTTCTAGACCTCCAGTTCGATATGGTCTTCTTCTTGAAGAGGGTCAAGATGAACCCGACATTGGATGTGATCCAAGAAGCTTCAAGGAAGCAATTTCTGATGCGGATTCGAATTTATGGCTTGAAGCTATGCAGTCTGAATTGGATTCGATGCATACTAACCAAGTCTGGTCTTTAGTGGATCCTCCCGATGGAATTGTTCCAATAGGGTGTAAATGGATCTACAAAAGAAAGCTTGGGCCTGATGGTAAGGTATTGACCTACAAGGCGCGATTGGTGGCGAAAGGTTATACTCAAAGGCAAGGAGTTGACTATGATGAAACCTTTTCACCAGTCGCAATGTTCAAGTCCATAAGAATCCTAATTGCCATAGCTGCATGGTATGACTATGAGATATGGCAGATGGATGTGAAGACTGCTTTTCTTAATGGAGACATTAAGGAAGAAATCTATATGAAGCAGCCTGAGGGGTTCACATCCATGGGAAGCGAGCATAAGGTATGCAAGCTTCAGAGATCAATTTATGGTCTAAAACAAGCATCAAGAAGTTGGAACCAGAAATTTGATGAAACAATTAAAGATTTTGGTTTCATCAAGAACCCGGAGGAACCTTGCGTGTACAAGAAAGTAGTTAAGGATGCGGTGACATTCTTAGTACTTTATGTTGATGACATCCTACTCATTGGGAATGATGTAGGGATGTTGCAGTCAACGAAGATATGGTTATCAGGTAGATTTTCGATGAAGGATTTGGGTGAGGCATCCTACATTCTAGGGATTCAGATCTATAGAGATAGATCTAAGAGAATGATAGGACTCACTCAATCAACCTACATCGATACCATATTGAAACGGTTTTCAATGGATGGGTCCAAGAGAGGACATCTACCCATGTGTCATGGAGTTTCTCTATCCAAGTCTATGTGTCCCAAGACTGATGCAGAGATAGAGAATATGACACATGTACCATATGCGTCAGCTATAGGTAGTATCATGTATGGGATGATATCTACCAGACCGGATGTAGCATTTGCTCTGAGTGTCACGAGCAGATATCAGTCTAATCCTGGTCAGATGCATTGGAAAGCCGTGAAGGACATTCTTAAGTACTTGCGAAGGACTAAGAATATGTTCATGGTTTATGGAGGACGAGAACTCAAACTGGAAGGCTATACCGACTCTAGCTTCCAAAGTGATGTGGATGACTCGAAGTCAACCTCTGGATTTGTGTTCATGCTCAATGGCGGTGCTGTCTCTTGGAAGAGTTCCAAGCAGGACACCACAGCGGATTCCACCACTGAGGCTGAATACATCGCAGCATCAGCTGCTGCTAAAGAGGCCGTTTGGATGAGGAATTTCGTCCAAGAGTTGGGCGTCATTCCTGAATTTGTTGGTCCAGTCCCGGTGTACTGCGACAACACGGGTGCCGTTGCTCAAGCAAAGGAACCAAGGTCTCATCAAAGATCCAAACACGTACTGAGGAAATACCACATAATCCGGGAGATTGTGGAAAGAGGAGACATCAGTGTCGAACGAGTGGCCTCTGCAGACAATATCGCTGATCCACTTACTAAGCCTTTGCCAGGACCATTGTTTGACAAACATCGCGAAGCAATGGGTCTACGTAGTATGACTAGTTGGCTATAGGGCAAGTGGGAGATTGTAAGAGTGGGTGCCCAGTGAGCCAACTGTGTGGCTATGGGCTTTGTTGACTCTTTGTATAAACAATCTTTTGTTTAATATTATTTACACTTTTATGGCAATGACTTTATATTACTTCATATTGTTATATTGTGATATACTATTGTTGTTTTGATAAAGACCTTGAATATACTATAGTGTATGTAAGATGTGGTAGAACATGGAGATGTCTATCATGAAATACATCTTATAGTCACTGTATATTCTAAAACCGTTCCTAGTCGATTGAGCCGTCCGATAATAAGGATAAGGATCGCTCGAGTTTGAGACTAGCATTTGCGATGCGGAGTACCACGTTTCATTGGTAGGGAACATGGAGATGTTCGAAGCATGCAAATGGATATTCATAGGATGAATAGTCGAACTACCCTATCCGGACTTTCCAAGTGGTTATCACTTATCGAGTGGATAAAGTCCGCGGTTTTGGTTGTACACCATTAGTCCTTACGACTTGAAACATCATGGAGACTCTATATGCTAGTACTGTGCTTTGACTCGTTTACCGACTCTGAGGGGGTCATCAGGTGTCGAGATTGGGTACAGTTACGACACATATAGGAGTCAATGCATTGTTGTCAAGGATTCACCACATACTTGCGAGTGTGGATATCCTATGCGATCTGAGGAGATATTAGTGTGACAAATCTCTGGCCAGAGTACTTGATGTGATTTAAGAAATGGTTTCTTAGTAGCACATGCGATGTCACTAATTTGATCTTCAAGATGTATTGCATAGTTATCGAATCTTGAGCGACTCTCGATATACCAATGGTTGTTGATTCGATCGGGATATATGGATGAAGGGACCGTACTGTACGTTAACCAAAATCTACTGGTTCTTGTAGGCACTATCAGTGATACCTAGGGAATCATGGGGCGATGTTGCTAGGCGCTTTACCATGATTCGTTGGGCAAGTCGGAAAGTGTTGTTCCGAGTCACAAGGAGTTGTGAGCCCACGGCTAGCTGTATCCCTGAACCATTGAGGGTCACACAGTGTAATGGAGTTTTAATCCCCGTTGAGATAGTTAAATTTAAAGAGTTAAATTTAATGAACTAAGGAGTTGGACTTCTTAAATAAGAGTAAGGGAGTAGGATTTCCTAAAATGACATAGGGATGGACATTTTTGGAAACCACTGAATTCGGATTCAGGAAAATTTATTTTGACTTTAAAACGTGCAGAAATGGTTTCTGTGCACATTGGTGAAATCGTTTCATCAATCGGAGTCACGATGAATTTTATATTAATTTCTGAACGAGCGGGCTTTGCTTGTCGGGCCCCAGCTTATGATTAATGGGCCCTAAGGAGTTAGTGGCCTGCATTATAAATAAGTTATTTCAGTACAGAAATTAGACACAACTGGTCATAATTTTTGAGACAGAGCAAAAATCGATCCCTAGCCTCTCTCTCAACAAATCGGCCGAACCCTCCCCCTCTGCCCGAGAAATTCCGGTCTGTGATTTTGAATCGCAGTAAGGAATAGCGAATCAGATTCGTGTATTCTCTTCGCAGAAAACTTCTGATAGATTTTCTAGTGCAATCTATCAGAGGGATTAAACCTCTGTTCGTGGACCTGATTGAAGGCGTTCATCGGTTCCAGGGAGAGACAACAAGAGCAGAATTGTTCTGTTGGTGTCCATTAATCTCGTTGCGAGATTTGAGGTAAAATTTATTTAATTGTTATTTAAATTTTACACACACAAATAATTCAATCGTTGTATGGTTGATACCCACACCATGGAATCGTTCCATGAGAAAATTTTAAACTTCCGCTGCACCGGGTATCAATCGTAATTGGTCTGGGAACTCGCCAGTTTTCCAACAGTATCCGCAGGTTTAGTGCCTTGGCTCTCGAGGTACCCATGGCTACCCCAGACCTACTCATCAGTGCCTTCATGCAAGGGCTGGATACAAAAGATTTTCTCAAATATCTAATAAAGAGGTCACCGGAGACATACGAAGAATTACTCGCCCGAGCTGAGAAATATGTCAACATGGAAGAAATACAGGTCTCGCGAGCAGTTGTGAAGAGGGAACGGCCAAAAAGTCCAAAGAACAATAGGGTTCCGAGCAGTAATTCCGGGATGGGACATCCATTCCGACCCGCACTATTGGGAGAATTCACCTCTTTCACTCCTTTGCGCATGAGCAAAGTTCGAGCTCTTCAAATTTGTGACGATCGGAAACTCACGCGGACTGAAAAGGGACCTCGGAATAGGGAATCGGATAAATATTGTCACTTTCATAATGAGTACGGGCATACTACAGAAGATTGTCGTCAGTTAGATCAAGAGATTGAAAGGATAATACAACAACATTCTGAAATAAAAAATATATTGGTCCGTCAAGAGGGATATCGCCCGAACAGGAGACAGCGAGGGAGATCGAGACAGAGAGCCCGAACTGCTCCCCCTCAAGAAGACTTCAATCATCCAATTGGAAACCAGCCCAGGGATGACCGAGCTCATCAAAGACCGGACCCTCCTGCTCGAGGAATTATCAATATGATTTCTGGAGGCCCTACTGATGGAGATTCTAATCGAGCGAGGAAAACTAGCAGCCGAAAATTAATAAATATGGAGATTGATAGGCAGGCTTTCAACACTGGCCCGACCCTCTCTTTTGGGCCGGAAGATTTAAAAGGGGTTTCTAGAAACCATAATGATGCACTGGTAATAAGGGCCATGGTCGCGAATTATGATGTGGCCCGGATATTTGTGGATTCAGGCAGTTCTGTCAATGTTCTATTCCAAGAAGCTATCGATCAAATGGACCCGGGGCAGTACAAAATGGAGCCCTTCGTTACATCACTCTTTGGTTTCACGGGTCATGCAATCCGGCCTGTTGGGTTAGTACATATACCCCTAACTCTTGGGAAAGGCAACGGTCGCAAAACCAGGATTGTGAGCTTTATTATAGTAGATGCTCCGTCTGCCTATAACACCATACTGGGTAGACCTTCCATGACCACTTTCATGGCTATCGCATCAGCTCTGCATCAGAAAATAAAGTTCCCAGTTGGTAAGGAGGTCGGTGAAGTACAAGGTGATCAAGTTATTGCTTGCAAATGCTATGTGGAGGAGGTCAGAATAGAGAAAAAGGTGACCAGGACTGATAGAGTTGACAGACCTGGACTTTCCGGCATGGAGAAGGTCAACCTGATAGAAGATACATATGTCACCGCTGAAGAAGACGTTGAGGAAATCATGATCTCCCCTCCTTTGGGGATGGTAAAAATTGCTTGCACCCTTGAAGCACAGTTGAAACAACCACTACTGGAATGCTTGAAAGAAAATAAAGACATCTTTGCATGGTCAGTTTCTGACCTGGTAGGGGTGTGTCGGGAGGTCGCAGAGCATAAACTCAATATAACAAGGGATTGTCGCCCTGTTATTCAAAAGAAACGTCACTTCGGTCCCGAAAAAGATGCGGTAATAAAGGAGCAAGTGGACGAGTTACTCAAGGCTGGACACATTGAGGAAATATATTTCCCGACCTGGTTGTCTAATATCATTCTGGTTCCCTCATGAAACTTAAAATTTGTAATTATTTATATGCTAAAAAGTGTGTTTTAAAATTAAAGTTTAATTAAAATTATGAAGTTGTATTATTTTAGTGTTGTGTTTATATTTAAATATTTTACTAAAATGTTGTATTTTACGGTTTGCGTAGGTTTGGTAAAAATAAAATTACTCAATCTACAGATGTCATAATGGAGTAATCTCAAATCCTGTAGAATCACAAAAGAGGCATCTTCAACTTTGTAGAAGACAAGAAATTCCAAAAACTTCATTAAGATGATCAAAATAATCAAACATCAAAATGGAGATAGATTTACTTTTACTATGACCAGCTTGGAGTAAAAATATCATAAGTATTTTATATTTTATTTAAAAGGGGTGAATGAGTTGTCAAAACACATCTACAGACAAAGGGATACGTGTTATATGTTTTGTGCAGAAGCAAAATCGAAAGTTTAAGGCATCAAACATGCCAATTAAAGTTGGGTCAATGTATTGACATTCAAGGAGACAAGTACCCACCAACTTTACTATTCCATATTTAATGAGTCTTGGACCCTTGCTCTCATTGGCCTATAAATAGATGTGTTGTATAAGCTTTGTAGTGTGCAAGGGTGTAGAGAATTCCTCATTTGTAAAATAAATATTGTGTGTGTGAGAATAAAAGTTTGAGTGTGCAAGTTTCTCAAGTTCAAGTATGAAATTTCTTTTATCTTTATTCTTGAGTTTCATGTTCATGGAAAGCTAAATCTTTTTATGTCAAGGTGAAAAGGTTTCATTGTTGGTCAAGTAAGATTTTTTATATTTTGTATATTCTTTCCTTTTCTATTTTTATTTTTACTAATTGATATTTATTTGTAGGTATAATTTTGGATGATTTATTGTTATCTATTTACATCAAATGCTTGGTACCTTGAATGTAACCACCTTGATTTGTTGTCAAATATGATACAATAAATACTACAATAATTATATACTATAAATATATGTATCTATTTATAATAAAGTCATATATATTATTTAGACGGTAGCGTGACTCTGTCGGTTGTTCTAAATAATATATTGTGATTTGAACTGACTTTTACTTTCCGCAACTAACTTTTACTTTTCGCAACTAACTTTTACTTTCCGCAACTAACATTTACTTTCTCGCATCTAACATTTATTTTTCCGCATCTAACATAAAAAAGGTCATATATTTTATTTAGACAATAGCGTGGCTCTGCCGGTTGTTCTAAATGAAATATTGTGATTTGATCTAACATTTAATTTTATGTCAATTTATATTTATGCATTTATATATATATTATGGGTACCATGTATTAAATATCGATTAATCTGATATTAATATAGTGGGAACTATATTATATGATATATTTGTATAAATATTTAATTATTGTCTTATGTTTATTTTTATTTTAGTTTTTTTTATTTATTTTTGTTAAGAAATCTTAAATAAACCAACAATGAATCTTTGAAGCCTTGACAATTTTATAATTTGTGTATTTGAAGTTTTATAATAATATTTTCATCTATAATATATCATTGCTAAAATTAAATTTACAACATCCTCTCCGTGGATCGATCTCGTACTCACGAGTATATTACTTGCAGAAAACCTACACTTGGATGAATTACAATTTAAGTTGTAGCATTCCCAAGTCCACGGGAAAATGGCGTAGTGTGTAGATTTTTGAGATTTAAATAAAGCATGCCCTAAAGATTGCTACCCCTACCTAGAATCGATCAGCTTGTTGATACAACCGCAGAGAATGAATTACTCAGCTTTTTGGATGCTTATCAGGGATATCACCAAATTCCCTTAGCAAAATAGGACAAGAACAAGGTGAGTTTTGTCACATCGACAGGAACTTATTGCTATGTGGTCATGCCGTTTGGACTCAAAAATGCTGGGGCTACATACCAAAGGTTGATGGACAGAGTATTCGAGCAGCAAATTGGCAAAAATATCGAGGTCTATGTAGATGATATCCTGGTCAAGACCCGAATTGCAGACCAGTTCATTACCGACCTAACTCAAACTATTCAGACTTTGAAGCGCTATCAGCTTAAGCTAAACCCCAGCAAGTGTACTTTCGGAGTCCGAGCTGGAAAGTTTCTTGGTTACATGGTTATAAGAAGGGGAATCGAAGCTAATCCCGAAAAGGTTCAAGCCATCATTTCTATGAGCTCCCCCAAGAATATACAGGAAGTAGATTAACGGGAAGAATTACAGCACTGGCCCGGTTTATAAGCCGATCAGCAGATAAAAACCTCCCTTTCTTCAAGGCACTACGAAAGACAAAATTTTTTGAATAGAATGAGGAAAGCGAGAAAGCCTTCCGGGACTTGAAGGCTTACTTAAAGCAATTGCCTGTGCTGAATAAGCCTACCCAGGGGGAAGCATTGTTCTTATACTTGGCAGTCACACCCCGAGTAGCCAGTTCGGTCCTGATCAGGAGGGACGGAAAAAATCATCAGCCCGTTTATTTTGTGAGTCATGCCTTGAAGGGAGCCGAACTCAATTACTTAACCCAGGAGAAGCTTGCCTTAGCTTTATTCATCACCGCAAGAAAATTGCGTTCTTACTTTTTGTCACATCCCATCACCGTACTCACCAACAGCGTTCTGGGAAAAATTGCAACCAATCTGGACACATCGGGGAGACTTATCAGATGGATTACAGAGCTGAGTGAGTATGATATCAAATTTGAGCCTCGGACAGCCATAAAGGCTCAAGCCCTAGCTGATTTCTTGGCAAAGACAGTTCAACTAGAACAAGAAGAGCTATGGAAAATTTTTGTAGATGGGTCATCATGTCAGTCCGGGAGCGGAGCTGGAATTGTGATCATCTCACCTTGGGGTGAAGAAACTAATATTCCAATCAGATTAGACTTCAAAGCCTCAAACAATGAAGCAGAATATGAGGCATTATTACTTGGGCTCAAAGCAGCACGAAACTTGGGTATCTCCCGAGCTATTCTGTATTCCGATTCCCAATTAGCAATCCAACAGAGTAACGGGAAATTTGAATGCAAATATGGGAAGATGCTGAGGTATGTCAAAGCACTGGACAAAGCCAAAGAAGGTTTCACCGAGTTAAATTTGGAGCTCATCCCCCGAACTGAAAATATTAAAGCAGACCACTTAGCTCGCCTAGCCAGTGCCCTCAGTAACCGACCTGATCCCATTGTTCCAGGTCGGGAACTTGTTTCTCAGCTCGAAACTCTCGATGATATTATAGCTCAGGTACCATAGGGAGATTGGAGATATGATATATATATCAGTATCTGACCAAGGAAGAACTACCAAGCGATAATAAGAAATCTAAGGAGGTAAAGAGAAGGGCTCTTCGCTTCGTCATGATCGATCAGATCTTGTTCAAAAGATCTTTCTCTCAGCCTTTGTTAAAATGTTTGGGTCCTGACGAGGCTAATTATGTACTAAGAGAAATTCATGAAGGGTCTTGTGGCAGTCACCTGGGCAGTCTTGCCCTAGCTCGAAAAGCAATCCTGGCGGGATTCTTCTGGCCTACTATGCGGAAAGACTCATCAGATCTGGTTAATTCATGTTATAATTGCCAAAGACATGCTAACCTACAGTGGAGACCTGCAGAATATATGAAGGCAGTGGTGGCCTCTTGTCCTTTTGATCAGTGGGGGATGGACATTGTAGGGCCATTCCCTGTTAGCACGGGGAAAAGGAAATTTTTGTTGGTCGCAGTCGATTATTTCTCCAAATGGGTGGAAGCCGAGCCCCTAGCTAAAATTACAGAAAACGAAGTGCTCAATTTTTTATGGAAAAATATAGTGTGCCGCTTCGGAATCCCTCGTAGGTTGGCATCAAATAATGGGAGACAGTTTTGTGGATCCAAAGTTCGAGCATGGTGCCAGGAGATGAAGATCGAACAGGTTTTCACCTTTGTAGCATACCCGCAAGGGAATGGGCAAGTCGAAGTTACCAACAAAACGATAGTCCAAGCCCTTAAGACACGACTGGATGCAGCCAAGGGCAAGTGGGCAGACGAACTCCCTTCCGTATTGTGGTCTTACCGAACTACAACTCGATCTGTTACGGGCGAAACTCCTTTCAGCATGGTGTATGGGACCGAAGCTGTTCTCCCAGCAGAAATTGGACAAGAGAGTGCTAGGATAATGGCATATGGGGCAAACAATCAAGAACTGCGAGCAATGGATTTGGATTTACTTGAGGAGCACAGGTCCCGAGCTGCAATTAGGCTCGCAGCCTATCGCAAGCGAATGACCCAGACCTACAACAAAAGAGTATACCCTAAGGTTTTCCGGGAGGGAGACCTGGTTATGCGAAAGATACAACATCCAGGGAAAAGAGGAAAGCTAGAGGCCAAGTATGAAGGCCCATTCAAAGTGATAGGAAAAGCTAGAATAGCTGCATATTACTTAGAAGATCCCCAAGGAAAAAAAGGTAAAAGGCCATGGAATGCTCAGCATTTGAAAAAATACTACCCCTAGTAGCTCAGCTCGGGTCTCGTCATATTATTTAGATCTTACTAAGCTGGTTCTTAACCAGCCAAGTTTTTTGTGTTATTTGTTTTGTTTACATCAGGGGTCAGTCCTGTTTTGTTTACATCAGGGCCAGTCCTGTTTTAGCGTCAATTTTGTTTTTGAATGTTGCAAGAGTCAGTTCTGTTTTATGGAACACCCTGTGATTTTTGGTAACATTCTTTACTCAAAGTCCACCTCAAAGGCCCACATCAGTGGAACTCAAAGCCCAGGCAGGTCTGACACTCAAAGTCCACCTCAGTAGCCCACATCAATAGAACTCAAAGCCCAGGCAGTTCTGGCACTCAAAGTCCACCTCAGTGGCCCACATCATTGAAACTCAAAGCCCAGGCAGGTCTGGCACTCAAAGTTCACCTCAGTGGCCCACATCAGTGGAACTCAAAGCCCAGGCAGGTCTGGCACTCAAAGTCCACCTCAGTGGCCCACATCAGTGGAACTCAAAGCCCAGGCAGGTCTGGCACTCAAAGTCCACCTCAGTGGCCCACATCAGTGGAACTCAAAGCCCAGGCAGGTCTGGCACTCAAAGTCCGCCTCAGTGGCCCACATCAGTGGAACTCAAAGCCTAAGCAGGTCTGACACTCAAAGTCCACCTCAGTGGCCCACATCAGTGAAACTCAAAGCCCAGGCAGGTCTGGCACTCAAAGTCCACCTCAGTGGCCCACATCAGTGGAACTCAAAGCCCAGGCATGTCTGACACTCAAAGTCCACCTCAGTGGCCCACATCAGTGGAACTCAAAACCCAGGCAGGTCTGGCACTCAAAAAATCACATTGATGGTACTTAAAAGTTCAAAGTTCGGATCGATATCAAAGACTGCAGTAAGGCTTGAATAGTTTTATTTTGGGGCTCAATTTGAATGCAGCCAGTCCTGGTATATATAGGTCAGGCATACAATGTGTTGCACGATCAAAAAGACTAAGCTTTTGGCCAGTCCTGGTATATGTAGGTCGGGCCTTCAATGAGTTGCACTTAATAAATCCTTGATTAAACTTTTAGCCAGTTCGGGTACATGTAGGTCAAACTCTCAAATATTTAAATTGTCTTGATTCAATCAGTCCGGTAACATGTAGGTCGGGCTTTAATGACAGCATTTATTGTTAATCCAGTCCGGGTACATGTAGCCCAGGCTCTCAGTAATTTACTCGGTAAAACTTTGACTCAACTGGAATTCAGCCAGTCCGGGTATGTGTAGGTCGGGCCCTTAAATGACTTATACTTAATAAATTCTATTGCTGGACTTGTATGCACATTTATAACAGAAACCATGTTAGAATATTAGAATTCTTAAAGAAGCCCGAACTGGGCAAAAACATTCATGCACGGAACAGTAAACAATGTATTAGCCCGACCTGGGCAACAACCAAAATCACTGACCGCGCAGGGTCTACCATTAAGATTATGTTTTTAAACAAATACAACAGGAACAAAAATAATCAAGGAGCGGAGGCATCTTGAGGCTTTGAGCTCTGGTCGAGATTTTCTGGCTGCTCCGGCTCGGCCTCCTCCGAGTCCTCATCAGGCATGTCATCGAGAGCCTTGGTACAGTCTAGGAAAAGGGCGGGGTGCTCGGCCTCTGAGTACCCATTAGCCCTGAACTGGTTTAAGCACCCCTTGAAACCCTCGTTAAAGAAGGTAGCCACCTTCTCAGCCACGACATTAGCAAAATCAACGGAATTCAAGATCTCCTTCTTCCCGACCTTCTTGGCAATCTCTAATTCTTTGGTCAGGGCCCGTACTTGGCTCTCTGACTCGAATTTTTCCACCTCCAGCTCAGCAATTTTAGTATTGGCAGTTTCCAGGGCAGTACGATAGGACTCAATCTTAGCCCTCATCCCGGCCTGTTCTTCTTCATATTCTTTTTTCATCTCACGGGTCCTCCACGTGAGTTCAGAAATCCGAGTCACAAAAGCCACCTGATTCATGGCATGCTCCTCTCGGGTTTTGAAAGCTCGGCAAGTAATCTCCCCTCCCCAAGCTAAGGCCTGTGATAATATAAAAGGATAAATATCAGCTCGGGATAAAAGTTATGAAGTTAAAAAATAATATACATGCAGGAAAGCCAGAGCAAAGTTTTGCTCAGCCTCCATGTGGGGCACAACTTGTAGGATCTTTACGTCAGACCGGGAGATCAGGTTTTGCATTATGCCCAGGCTCCCTTGGGGGTTGGGCTGTGAAAAGAAGGACATCTCGGGAGTCCCGGTCTGGAAAGCCATGCCTCTAGGCACGGGGTCCGATTGAGATTCAAACTCCTCTACCGGGCCTTTTCCATGAGCTCAGACTGGTTTCTTCTTGGAGGGAGCAGTGGTCTCTGGTTCGGGATGAGAGCTGGCCTCTACATCTTCAGATTTCTTCCGTTTTAAATTCTTCAAAGCAGCTCTGAAGTTAGCAGGCATGGTGGCAGATCTGATCCTATCGTCTGAACAAGGAAAAATACAATAAATAAATATAAATAAAGATAGTACGGATATAGGGGTACTACCTATATCCCCTTGGATCTCTACTCCCTTCCCACTGAAGCCATAATGACAGAGCATATCCTCCTCAATCAGGCTCTCAATATCAAAGGTTTGCGCGGACATTGTGTTGATAAAGTTGGTGAAGTCATGAGTGGGCAGTGCTGGGGGTTCAGGGGTGGTGAAATTCATAGCCCAGTTGGACCGACATTCCCAGGGCTAGTTGGGTTTAACAAAAAAATATCTGTTTGTCCAGCCCTTGTGTGAGCTAGGCTTACCCTTCAAAAAGGGGTATTTGGGTCGCATGGAAATATAGAAGCGTCCCGGGGCAGTTTTCTTAATTTGCAGGAAATAAATGAAATTTCATATGTCTAACAGAATTCGGAACAAACAAAAAAGGACACCTAATGATAGAATTGAACTAAAAGAGTTCGGGGATAACTGACTTGGACACACACAAAAATATTGACAGAGATAGGATACGCATCTTGGGACGGAAAATCTTAGACCCATCTTGATTTGGTCTAGGCTGAAGCTCAAGAAGTTAGGGGGAGGTCTATGAGCCTGGTCTTTACGGCTCGGGATTATAAGATCATATGTATCGAGCATGCCCGATCTCTCCCTAAGGAGGGGACCCAGGTCTGGACTTATATGGGAGGCCAGTACTTCATACCATTGTTTTCCCTTGGCAGATAATCGGGCCTCATCCGACCTGAGTCTGTGCAATCGCTTTAATTTTTCCTCTCGAGTCTCCGATAAATCCAGCTCTGAGCTTGGATTATCAGAATCGGAGGGCTCGGGGTTATTAGAGGGAGAATTGGGTGCTTCAACAAATGCTACTATTTCCCTAACAGATGTTTCATCTGGGGAAGACATATTAATCAATCTAGTGTAAGGACGGTAGGACTTACAGGTAAAAGAGCTGTAGCTCGGGACTGACACAAACAAGACGGAAGTAGCAGTCCGGGTCGGGCGAGCTTTCGAAATTTTGACAGCGTAACAGTACAAGAGTGAAAAGTAAAAAATGAAATTTTACTGACATATTTATAAAGGTAATGAATTGATCTAGACCGTTGATTATCATCTCGATCTACGGCTCGGGACGAGACAGGTCATGTAGTGACCCTTACCCGGATCACCTACTAAACAGAACTTAGGCATGCAATTAACTTAATAAAACAGATATCAGAATAAAACTGCGGAAACCAATAACATTATACAATCCCAAGTAAAGGAATCTGTAATACAACCAAATCGAATAGCTGTATAAACCCAAACATCAGTAATAAAGCCTAGACGAAGCTCCAGCTGGCCAATCACTGACTAGCCCCTCCTGGATCCACCCTCCTCATCCAATCGCAAACCTGCCCCATGGAATAGAGTGTCCAGAAAATACAGAGTACGAGACGTGAGCATAAAACGCTCAGTGCGAGAGTATGAGTATACATGCATGCAAAGTGAACTCCCTATAGACTCGAGGTCAAGGATCAGATAACAGAGACAGACCGGGCCCTGGTATGTAGCACGCTGTGCCGTCGCTTCAGGAGGTGGCTCCCATACCGAGATAACCGTGGAAACGCCGGACCCAAATCGATGGAAGTCCATCCACTAACAGGATAGGGTACAACCCTACTAACAGACATCTCGAAGGAGATACAGCAAGATGCAAATGAATGCAGCATAATATCATGGCATATAAATCATGCAGTCATATAATACATGCATACTCAGTCAGGATATCTCGAACAGTACTTTCGTACCTCAAATACCAGGTAGGCACTACCAGCTCTAAGTCCAAGCCTAAAGTCCGCCTTCGTCCGTCGTTAGCCCTTTGATGTCGATGCCTCCAAAACTTGGGCACAACTCCGCTACGACTACCGAACGCCTCTCCGACCTCCGGACCAAGCCTAAGAAGACTAGAACAGCTCCAAAAGGACTAGAAAGGAAAGGAGAACTCGGAATTGGCAAAGAGAAATGAAGTCTCGGCCTTCTATTTATAGACAACGATCGGAGCTTCCGATCCTTGATCGGAACATCCGAACCTGGATCGGAACGTCCGATCCTGCCATCGGAGCTTCCGAAGATCCTGATCTGCCACGTGTCAAAATATCACTTGATGACTCCGGATAGGGGTGATCGGAGCCTCCGGTCCTGATCGGAGCTTCCGATCCAGCCACACGTCATGGATGACGTAATATCATCGGTGCCTCCGATCCTCATCGGAGCTTCCGATCCCGATCGGAGCTTCCGATCGTCCCTTCAGAGCTTCCGATCCGTCCAATCCCCCATTGAATTAATTAGCATTAATCCTTTAATTACTCAATTAGGGTTCGGGCTACTACATTCTCCCCCACTTAAGATATTTCGTCCTCGAAATCAGATCTTAAGTACCGAATGCAAATACAGAAATCAGAAACATTCTTTATTCAAATCAAACCGTTTACAGAGTTTGCAACTGAATACAACTTAAAGAATGAAATCAAAACAACTCAGGATGGTCTTTACGCATCCTGTCCTCAAGCTCCCAAGTAGCTTCCTCAGTACCTCGGCGCTGCCACTGAACTAAAACTAAAGGAATGACTTTGTTCCGTAAAACCTTATCCTTATAATCCAGGATACGAAGAGGTTTCTCAACATAAGTCAAATCCTTATCCACCTGAACATCAGACCGCTGCAGAATGTGGGACTCATCCGCCACATACCGTCGCAACAGAGATACGTGGAACACATCGTGAATACTAGATAGATGCGGTGGCAATGCTAGTCGATAAGCCAAATCGCCAATACTCTCCAAGATCTCAAACGGACCGATAAATCTGGGAGACAACTTGCCCTTAAGGCCAAATCTGAGAATCTTGTGGAAAGGTGACACTCTCAGAAACACTTTCTCCCCGACCTCGAACTGCAAAGGCCTACGCTTGATATTAGCATAACTGGCCTGGCGATCCTGGGCAGTCTTAATCCGTTTCTTGATCTGATCAACAATGTCTATCGCCTGCTGGATAAACTCCGGTCCCTCAGCCTGTCTCTCCCCCACTTCTTCCCAGAAGAGTGGAGTACGACAACGTCGCCCATACAACGCTTCAAAAGGTGCCATCCCAATACTAGTGTGATAGCTGTTGTTGTAAGCGAACTCGATCAACGGCAAATGATCCTGCCAGGCTGAACCAAAATCCAAGATGCACGCTCTAAGCATATCCTCTAACGTACGGATAGTGCGCTCTGACTGACCATCAGTCTCTGGATGATAGGCTGTACTCAAACTGAGAGTAGTACCCATCGCACGCTGAACACTCCCCCAGAATCTAGAAGTAAACCTGGGGTCCCGATCGCTGACAATGCTCACAGGCACTCCATGAAGTCGAACGATCTCCTGAATGTACATCCGTGCCATGCGATCCACAGAGTACTCTCGGCTATAGGCAATGAAATGCGCTGACTTGGTGAGTCGGTCCACCACAACCCAGATAGCATCACAGTTCCTCGGGGATACCGGCAAATGGGTCACAAAGTCCATAGTGATAAACTCCCATTTCCATTCAGGAATAGGCAGACTGTGAAGCAATCCTCCAGGTCGTCGGTGCTCTGCCTTGACCTGTTGACACACCAAACATCTCGAAACAAACTGATAAACACTGCGTTTCATTCCCTTCCACCAGAAACGAGTACGTAGATCCTTGTACATCTTGTTGCTCCCAGGATGAATACTCAACTTAGTGCGATGTGCCTGAGATAAAATCTCCTATCGCAACTCTTCATCCTGTGGAATCACAAGCCTACCAGACAAACACAGAAAGCCGTCTGACTGATAATGAAATCCAGACGAGCTACCCTCGTTAGCTAGACGAGCTAAACGCTGGGTCTTCGAATCAGACATTTGAGCATCTCGGATCCGCGAATACAAGGCTGGCTCAGATAATATCTCAAACATCTGGATACTCTGCATACCTTTCTTATGCTTGAAGGTAAAACCTGAAGTACAACAGTCACTGATCGCACTAGACATCGAACAAGTCTGAAGTGCGGATAATCGCACCTTGCGACTCAAAGCATCAGCGGTGAGATTAGCAGCTCCCGGATGGTACTTAATCTCGCAATCATAGTCCTTAAGCAAGTCCATCCAACGTCTCTGTCTCATGTTCAATTCTGCCTGAGTGAACAAATACTTGAGACTCTTATGGTCGGTGAAGATCTCAAATTTCTCGCCATAAAGATAATGACGCCAGATCTTCAAAGCGAACACAATGGCTGCTAACTCCAAATCATGGACTGGGTAGTTGTCCTCGTGAAGCTTCAGCTGTCTAGAAGCGTATGCAATCACATGCCCATTCTGAGTCAGGACACAACCTAACCCCTGAAGAAAAGCATCCGTGTAAACTACATACCCTCCAGATCCTGACGGTAATGCTAACACCGGCGCAGAAGTCAACCGCCGTCGAAGCTCACGGAAATTCTCCTCACACTCGGAGGACCACTCAAAATCCACACCCTTGCGGGTAAGCTGCGTCAACGGCCGAGCTAACTGAGAGAAGTTCAGAATGAAGCGACGATAATACCCTGCTAGACCCAGAAAACTACGGATCTCAGCAACTGTCGTCGGACGCGACCAATTAAGTACCGCTTCAATCTTGCTTGGATCAACAGAAATCCCCTCCCTGGATATGATATGGCCAAGAAAAACCACTCTATCCATCCAGAACTCACACTTGCTCAGCTTGGCGTACAATTGCTCATCTCGAAGAGTCTGCAGTACCAACCGCAAGTGAGAAACATGCTCTTCCGTATTACGCGAATAAACCAGGATGTCGTCAATGAAGACCACGACAAACTTGTCCAAATACTCCCTGAAGACACGGTTCATCAGATCCATGAATATAGCCGGCGCATTAGTCAAACCAAATGGCATCACTAGGAACTCGTAATGCCCATAGCGAGTACGGAATGCAGTCTTGGCTACGTCCTGATCACGAACTCTCAACTGATGATACCCAGATCTCAAGTCAATCTTGGAGTAAATTGATGTGCCCTGCAGCTGGTCAAACAAGTCATCAACACGAGGCAACGGATACTTGTTCTTCACAGTCACTCGATTCAGCTGCCGATAGTCAATGCACAGCCGCATCGACCCATCCTTCTTCTTCACGAAGAGAACAGGAGCTCCCCAAGGAGATACACTAGGACGAATGTACCCCTTGTCCAAAAGATCCTGTAGCTGATTCTTCAACTCACGCATCTCTGACGGAGCCAGACGATACGGTGCTCTAGAAATAGGCGAAGTACCCGGCATCAACTCTATGCCAAACTCGACTTCCCTAGCAGGAGGAAAACCCGGAATCTCATCAGGAAACACATCTGGAAATTCATCCATAACAGGAATGCTCTCTATCCCAAGACTCTCAGCGGACAAATCAACTGCATAGATAAGGCAGCCTTCCCCGCCAGACTCTAGAGCTCGACAGGCTCTCAAAGCTGATACCAAAGGCATCGGGGGTCGCGCTCCCTCACCATAGAAAAACCAACTCTCACTCCCTTCCGGATGAAAGCGTACTAATCTCTGATAGCAGTCCACTGAAGCTCGATAGGTAGTCAGCACATCTATTCCCAGAATGCAATCAAAGTCGTCCATCGCCAGGACCATGAGATTCGCTAACAGAATGTTCCCTTCGAACTCTAAAGGGCAACCCATCACTAGACGCTTAGCCAAAGCAGATTGGCCCGTCGGAGTAGAAACAGACATCACTACGTCTAGTGCAATGCATGGTAACTTATGCCTCTTAACAAAACGTGCAGAAATGAAGGAATGAGATGCACCAGTGTCAATAAGTACAAGAGCAGGTATACCATAAAGCATAAATGTACCTGCGATGACTTTCTCATTCTCCTCCACAGCCTGATCATGTCTCAGGGCAAACACCTGGCCAGAAGCTCGTGGCCTCAAATGAGAACTCCCAGCAGACTGTCCCTGCGACCTCTGCTGAACGGTAGCCTGAGAACCCGATCCTGAACCAGAACCAGAACCGCCTCCCCCAGACAGTGGACAATCCCTCCGGATATGACCAGTCTCTCCACAACGAAAACAAGCTCCAGAAGCTCTGCGGCACTTGTCGGATGGATGGTTCTTCCCACAGTGATCACACTTGTCCTTCTTACCAAAACGGACAACACCTCCAGAACCAGAGGAAGAAGAAGATCCAGACTTCTTGAATGACTGGGCACGGGGGGCCAAAGAACTAGCAGGTCTCGACTGAGAGAAAGACCTGTTCCGCCGAATGCTGTCCTCCGCCTGGTGACAACGGCTCACCAAACCCTCGTAGGACATGTCGTCGCCAACCGCCACACGGTCATGAATCTCAGGGTTAAGGCCCTGAAGGAACAGATTATACTTCATCTCTGAGCTATCAGCAATCTCGGGGCAATAGGATAGCAGATCAAAGAACCTCTGCTGATACTCATCGATAGACATGGTTCCCTGTCGCAGACTCAGTAGCTCGCCTGCCTTCGACTGTCGGAGTGCAGGAGGAAAATACCGCTTTTGGAAAGCTGTGCGGAACTCGGCCCAGGTGGCCACTCCTCTCGCCGCAACAAAAGGTGCAGAAGTAAACCTCCACCACCTGCGCGCACGTCCATCCAGAAGATAGCCAAGGGTCTCCACCTTCTGCTCATCAGTGCATTGGAAAGTCTGAAAAGTCGTCTCCATGCGGTCTAACCAGTTCTCCGCATCCTCCGGAGACTCACCTCCAACTAAGGGCTTAGGACCCATAGCTAAGAATCGACGCACAGTGAAACGCTCGTCGTCATGGTGACGATGATGCCGTTCTCGACGAGGCTCCCGGTCGGCATCACCCCAACGCCCACCAACACTGCCATGAGAACTCTGGTCATCACGATTTGACATCTACAAAAATACCTCAAGATGAGACTAAATCCCAAGAAATCTTTTGTGCATGCTCTGATACCATAAATGTAGTGACCCTTACCCGGATCACCTACTAAACAGAACTTAGGCATGCAATTAACTTAATAAAACAGATATCAGAATAAAACTGCGGAAACCAATAACATTATACAATCCCAAGTAAAGGAATCTGTAATTATCCAATATTATACAACCAAATCGAATAGCTGTATAAACCCAAACATCAGTAATAAAGCCTAGACGAAGCTCCAGCTGGCCAATCACTGACTAGCCCCTCCTGGATCCACCCTCCTCGTCCAATCGCAAACCTGCCCCATGGAATAGGGTGTCCAGAAAATACAGAGTACGAGACGTGAGCATAAAACGTTCAGTGCGAGAGTATGAGTATACATGCATGCAAAGTGAACTCCCTATAGACTCGAGGTCAAGGATCAGATAACAGAGACAGACCGGGCCCTGGTATGTAGCACGCTGTGCCGTCGCTTCAGGAGGTGGCTCCCATACCGAGATAACCGTGGAAACGCCGGACCCAAATCGATGGAAGTCCATCCACTAACAGGATAGGGTACAACCCTACTAACAGACATCTCGAAGGAGATACAGCAAGATGCAAATGAATGCAGCATAATATCATGGCATATAAATCATGCAGTCATATAATACATGCATACTCAGTCAGGATATCTCGAACAGTACTTTCGTACCTCAAATACCAGGTAGGCACTACCAGCTCTAAGTCCAAGCCTAAAGTCCGCCTTCGTCCGTCGTTAGCCCTTTGATGTCGATGCCTCCAAAACTTGGGCACAACTCCGCTACGACTACCGAACGCCTCTCCGACCTTCGGACCAAGCCTAAGAAGACTAGAACAGCTCCAAAAGGACTAGAAAGGAAAGGAGAACTCGGAATTGGCAAAGAGAAATGAAGTCTCGGCCTTCTATTTATAGACAACGATCGGAGCTTCCGATCCTTGATCGGAACATCCGAACCTGGATCGGAACGTCCGATCCTGCCATCGGAGCTTCCGAAGATCCTGATCTGCCACGTGTCAAAATATCACTTGATGACTCCGGATAGGGGTGATCGGAGCCTCCGGTCCTGATCGGAGCTTCCGATCCAGCCACACGTCATGGATGACGTAATATCATCGGTGCCTCCGATCCTCATCGGAGCTTCCGATCCCGATCGGAGCTTCCGATCGTCCCTTCGGAGCTTCCGATCCGTCCAATCCCCCATTGAATTAATTAGCATTAATCCTTTAATTACTCAATTAGGGTTCGGGCTACTACAGGTCAAGGCCTCCAAAGCCTCGGGAGGCGAACCGTCAAGAAGCATCTGGGCCGTTCGTAAAAAGCACATCACGCGGATCCTGATCTGGACCGTTCAAAGAAACACATCCCTCGGGGTCAATTTTGGGCTATCTGACAAAAGTATGGGTAGTACGGGGTCCGGACTGCAGTCTTGGTCTAAATTCATTCTTTTTTTATACCAGTTCGGGAGGTACTATTGATACCCCGGGAAATTATTTTAACCCGGATCCGTTCATTATGGGTTTAAGAGGGTTGGCCCAATTATTGGATTATTATTATATATAAGGTCCAGCCCAGTTTCCTACCTGTTAGGGTGTATCAAGACCTGGGCTGCTGTTAATGGGCCGACCCGAGCTGGGGCCCAATGGGCTTGGCGTGTTTTCTAGTTCAAGTGGGACTCGAATACATTGACAATAAGCTTGACCATTGCACAGATATGAATGGGATAGGGATGAGCTCAAGGGCGGACCAATGAATAAAGAGTCCTAGTACAGAACATGTTATAATTCGAATGGATAACTTACTCTATTTTCCCCTATAAATACATGTACTGTTATGGTTTCATTATTCATTATTTCACTACTCATTATTCATCACGCATTCACTCACTCATATCTCTCAGTTTTCGCATTAATCATACTCTCTGCCTTCAAGCCACTGACTTAGGCATCGGAGGGGTCACGCCAAAAATACTTTCGGCGCCCTTTGACCTAGCTGTTGCTTGTGCAGATCTAAGTGGTGCCCGACCCGACCTGCTCTACAAGGAATTGGAGGATCCATTCTACCAGACCGAACCCGAGGTAAAATTTCGACACCATCAATATACAAATTACCGGACTAAAAATTAAAATTCACTGTAACATGACTACAAATAAAAAATACAAATTTACTATTAACAAAACTAATATAAAAAAATGCAAATTACATGACCAAAACATAATTTTCCCAAAATATACATATATACGGGTATTGTTTATACATGCCGGTTCATAGATGCGAAAGCGCGACAGCTCTCTGGATTCAAATTTGGAGTGAGATGGCTAAAAAACCCATCAAAGATTTATAATAATTTCTTTTTTGAATCTTCTGTTAAAAGCAGATGTAATGTGATGTTGCGTCCCTCTACAAGTTTCAGTCTGCATATTTGCAAAATCGCATCGATCTTACAATCTACCTTTTGCAGTGTACCACATGCTTTATTCTTGAAATTATTATCGCATAATTACAAAATAATACCAAGTTCTTGTACAACCGAGACATGGAACTTTCTTGTTTGGTTCTGACCACGCTTAGAAACACAGTTTAATTTGAAGTGTCTTTTCCCATTTTCATAGTTGAAAGGCCTTAAAAAATAATCCAAGATAATGAATCAGCCGATACCAGAATACTATTTCTCTAATATATAATATTTTCCATGAACATGATCGAGCTTTACGCCTGCCTCCACATGCACACACATACATATACACATACACATACACATACACACAAACAAGTCAAAGTTTTACATCGAGAAAGATCAGATGGACGTCTCTTTCTGGCTTCTAAGGCCTGGCTAGGAAGAATGGTGTGTGCCTAGCTTTTTGAAAAATTTACAAACTTAATTTGAAGTGGAACAAAGGGACACAAGTACGTACGTGCAAAGTTAAAAAGTCCAAAGAAAGTATAACTTAGTTTTGTTGAGATGGCTAATCGAGTTGAGTTCGTATATATAGGTCATGTTTCAAATTTTGTGAAGGAAAAGCTGAGAAGTGCTTCCTTGACACTCTCTCGTAGAAACAACATTCTCTCGTAGAAACAACATTGCAAAAGCAAGTAGAATCTGAGAATCATATAGAGAATAGAAAAGGGGAAATTTCCAAAGACATGTGGACAAGGGAGTCAATGCCAATTATATATGCATGGATGCAAAAAGGCATCTCTTTTTTCTAGCTCTGTGCCCACCAGCCCAATTTATTCAGTAAAGGTTAAAGAAATGGAATTAAACTGACGGAGGATACATAACTAGCTAGAATTACTTTGGATATTATACTTGTACACAATGAGGACAGATTTGTATATTTTCTAATATAAACTTTGGCTTGTTTTTAGGATGTGAGCAAGTGCAGACATTTAGATCGACTCTTTGGATGAAGTTCTCTTTCACGTTTTATCTGTTCTCATGGATAAACAACAAATATGTTTTGTTAAGAATGGTTTATTAACTGCATAGGGGAACAAGAAATCAATAATTTGAGGCCATCAGTACGAGTAAAATCGAGTTCCTGTGCATGATTAGTAGTTCGTTACATCAAGACCTCCTCATATCGGTGCGGTGGAATACAAAGAAACCGAAGCTGAGGCCATACGCGATGCCCACCAAGATCGGCATCCCTGTTCACACAAACAAATCTTAGCCTCGAGATATTGCCAAGAAAATGTACAATTAGAAAAGGATATAGATTCTTATAACACATCACCATATTTTGAAGAATAATTTGGGAAGCATGAATACTCCAACTGCAGAAACATGGAGCAAATCACCAGCCCACTTCCAAATTTCTCCCTCACCACTCTCTCCCTCATGTCTAATGACCAAAATCCAGCAATCCCATGGAGAAAATCTTCCATTACAACCTTTAAAAACAACAACGCCCCGAGCCAAAAAGCAATCTTGGCCAGTTTTTTGATCCCTGAGCTTATTTCTACCAAGTTGACAACACAAGCAGACACATACAGAGGGATCCAAAAATACCAATCTGAATATCAAACAGAAAAAAGTGGTCGGAGTTTGCCCAACAGGGGAATGAATTAGGAGAAAAATCGGGAGACTTTTTGGTCACCTGGATCATCAAATTGGAAGTATGTGGATATAGCAAAAAGGGCAGCCATTAATCTGGAGCAAACTTGTACAGATTTTGTCGTGTCCGAATCCATCTGCAGATTTTCTCTAATCACTTTTTGTTAACCTGTTCCGATCTATCTCGTTCTTTTACGCCAGATGACTTTTGACTTTCATTTAATTTAGTTGAAATGCTCGTTCTCGAATCAACGTGCTCACAATTCTTCCTTCTTGCAAATACTTGTGGAACTTTTTAGTTTCATGTTCGAGTTATTCATAAATAGGCTAACAAATTAACATTGAATACACACTTTATATTCTTCGAAGAACTGCAGATTTGTAATATCTTGCGAATAATCAGTAAGATGGTCCTTTGACTTTCTGGAAATTGAAAATCATAATTATTCTAAAATTTTATGGACATTCATAGTCATTTTGTAACGTCCCAGATACGACTTTCTCCATTGTATCAAGATGCGTCTTTCCAATGCTTATGTCCTCACTCACATACACCTTGGAAAACCTCCAAAGTGGTCATCCATTCTATAATTGCCCCAAGTCAATTATGTTTCACTTTGAAATTTTTATGTGATGATCTCCCGAAAATAAGATGACATTGTAGAGCAAAATTCTTTATTTCTTAAAATTAAGAAATAAAAAATTAAATAAAGATTTATGGATGTAATCTCTAAATAATCCCTTGATTCTCCTCTTCAATGACAATTTCTTGTTGGATTTGAATTTCCTGAGTATTTGATATTCTTTGAAGATGATTTGATGTCTTGAGATTTGATTTGATGTCTTGATAAAGTTAATTCGATGGGTTAACACCTTGATATCGAATTAAACTTCAAAATTTGGAAAGAACGCGATGAACTTCTTGAATCGCGCCTTGAAATTTGTTATCTTGAATTTGATGAAGAACACGATCTTCTTGAATTTGATTTATTTGTTGAAGAACACGAACTTTTTGAATTTGATGAAGAACACGATCTTCTTGAATTTGATTTGTTTGATGAACAACAGGAACTTTTTGAATTTGATGAAGAACACAATCTTCTTGGATTTGATTTGATTGATGAAGAACACGATCTTCTTGAATTTGATTTGTTTGATGAAGAACACGATCTTCTTGAATTTGATTTGATTGATGAAGAACACGAACTTCTTGAATTTGATGAAAAACACGATTTCCTTGAATTTGAATGAATTTAAATATATTTAAAGAAGAACGCAATTAATCCCTTGAATCACGTCTTGATCTTCTCGAATTTGATGATTTTGAAGAAGAACGCCTTGAATTGCGCTTTGAACTTCTTGAATATGACTTGAGAAAAAAACTCTTGAATTCTTCTACTCTTTTGCTTCAATCTTCTGTGTTGTGTTTTTTGTTGCTCATCTGCCCCCTATTATAGCTGAAGGATGCAGATTCCTACCATTTTGATTTTATGAGATGTCGCAATTTGATTGGCTCCTCATGATTCATTTGATGATTATCTTCTATTAATCACAAGATTTGATTTTAAATACTAAAAATATTAGTATTTTTTTCTATTTGATGCAAGATTTGATCTCAAAAACTAAAACATTAGTATTCTCTTTCAATTTGTGCAAGATGCAATCTTGATTTAAAAATCTTGATTTGATCACAAAATATATTAAAATATCAATTAATTAACTATTTATTTTTTAAGAATTTAATCTTCCCAAAAATAGCTAATTGTTTTATTGATATTTAATTATTTCGTACTTGCCATATTTGAAGATTGACAAATTTAATTGTCTACAAATGCCCCCTCGAGACTTATTCACAAATGATTTTTTTTATTTTTTTATGTGAATAAGTCACGATATATAATTTACTTGCAGCAATTTCTTTGAGGTTTTACGAATCCTCAATTCAAATTTAATTCCCTCCAAATTTTCTTACATTCATATTTTATTCTTCACCAAGTAAGCGCAAGATAGAAACTTTTAGTTCCCCTTCACGCATCTTCTGTGGATGAAATTTTTTTTTCTCCTTCTATTCATATCCATCATCGAAGCGACGGATCATTGAACAAAAGGCAATACGATACAGTACACTTCAATTATTTGGCAAATTTCATTACATCAAATGATATTGGAAGTTTACTGAAGACATTCTTTGTCAGGGTGATCATAGGCTCCAGGCGGTGCAAATATACGATCCCGTGTATGCTTTATTATTCACATTTGATCGATATTCCAGCATTATGAAGACATTTTGAGAAGCATGGTGTCCACTCAATAATAAACCATTGACTTTTACATTGTGAACCATTTATATATTTGTGTGATTTGCATACTTTGTTGGGTCTTTTCATTGCCGGACATATATATGATGAAGTCGTTCAAAGTGCCAAAGAACTCACCAGCATTGATGAAGCGAATATTTGAATTTTGTTTTCTCAATCTTGCGATTGCACATCACATATTTTGAGAGATTTTGAAATGTGGATCAAGTCCAATCAACTCAAGATGGTGGAAGCGCATAATTTGAAAGACTTGGTGATTTGAAAAAGTGAAAAAATCTCATCCACTTTCTTGAAGAGTCAATTAGGAATGTTTTCCACTGCTCAACCACTTCATAAGATTGAGAAAAAAAATACACTATGATTGAAAATATTTCTCTTTTCGATGATGACGTTATCAAAAAATTTGAACACGTCAACGATCCATCTTGAAAGATTTGTTTTTTGGTGATATTTTGATTGTGTTTAACTTTCACTGAAAATATAAGGCATATTAATATTTCATGTGAAAATAAAACAACAAATTCATGATTGTGCTAAGTTTTCTACGTACCCAATATAGGGATCAAGTCATAACGTAGTTAAAAAATTTGATTGTTTGAGATGGGGGTGCCGTGCACAGTTTATACTAATGCGGGCCAGGAGTATCAATTTCTTAACCACCCTAGACTAGGTGTGGATTTAATATTTTAGCCACATAAAATATCATAAGTGGGAGAAATATAGTTTAACCACATGAATTCACTATTGGTGGGGACATAACAGTTTAACCACATATAATACCTTTAGTGGAGCACATAACAGTTTAACCACATATAAGACTTTTGGTGGATACCGTTCACAGTTTATACTCTTGTGGGTCAAGAGTATCTATTTCTTAACCAACCTAGACTAGGTGGGGATTTAATATTTTAGCCACATAAAATACCATAAGTGGGAGAAATATAGTTTAACCACATGAATTCACTATTGGTGGGGACATAACATTTTAACCACATATAATACCTTTGGTGGAGCACATAATAGATTAACCACATGTAAGACTTTTGGTGGATACCGTTCACAGTTTATACTCTTGTGGGTCAGAAGTATTGGTAAAATATTCATCCCCTTTCTTGGAAATTTTTGTTTCTCTTGCTCTATGATATTCTTGAGTTGGAGGCCCTTCCGCTCCACTTGTAGTGATGCTCAACTCCATGTCATGAGCTCGAGTAACTAATTCTTCAAATGTCTTTGGCTGGATTCCTTGAAGGATATATCGAAGTCTCCAATGCATACCTAGGATGCACATCTCAATTGCAGAAGATTCGGACAATCAATCTTTGCAGTTAAGGCTTAAATTTCTCCATCGATTGATAAAATCAATGACGGTCTCTTATTTTCATTGTCGTGAGTTTGTTAGCTCAATCATTCTAACTACTCGTCGAGTACTGTAGAAGCGATTGAGAAATTCTTGTTCTAGTTGTTTCCAACTATCAATTGAGCATTACTCCAGTTCAGTGTACCAATCAAATGCGTTCCCTTTCAGTGAGCGGACAAATTGTTTGACCAAGTAATCCCCGTATGTCCCAGCATTGTTACATGTCTCGACAAAATGAGCCATATGTTGCTTTGGATTTCCTTTGCCATCGAATTGCTGAAACTTTGGAGGTTGGTAATCAGTGGGCATCCTCAATTCATTGATCCTTTGCGAGTATGGCTTGGCATAGGTGAGAGATGACTTGGAGCTTCCGTCAAGTTTTTCATTGATAGTACCCATGATGAAGTCTTTTAACTGGTCCATGGGAACTGACCCATCACATGAAAAATGTAAGTCTTCAGTATGTTCCTTTTATTTTTTCTTCAATGATGACTCAGTTCAATCATTATTTTCATCTTGTCTGTCCATGTGCCTTGCATCAGTATGACCTATCTTCTCCATCAACTTCATGATTTGGGAGTCTTGTTCTTGAACATGTTTCGAGAGTCCCTCAATGGCCTTCGTCAAGTTTTCTATTTGATCTTCTAGAGTTATGACATTTGTCACCATCACGCTTTCTATGTGAGAGTTCGGATGGGTCTCAAGGAAATGAGATGCCTCCGAAGATACTTGTAATTTCTTGGACATGCTTCTCATGATGACTCCAAGACTTTCAGTAGACTTCATTGCACAAATCTTCATGCTCGAGATATTTTCATTAGTAGACATGGTGCCTTAAAACTTTTGGTGAAGAAAAAAGATGAAGGGTAGAGATGGTCCCTCTGGGCGTGCCAAAATTTGTCGCGCAAAATTCTTTATTTTTTAAAATTAAGAAATAGAAAATTGATACAAAGTGAATGTGAAAAATTAAATAAAGATTTGTGGATGCAATCTCTAAATAATCCATTGATTCTCCTCTTCAATGACAATTTCTTGTTGGATTTGAATTTCCTGAGTATTTGATATTCTTTGAAGACGATTTGATGTGTTGAGATTTGATTTGATGTCTTGATAAAGTTAATTCGATGGGTTAACACCTTGATATCGAATTAAACTTCAAAATTTGGGAAGAACGCGATGAACTCCTTGAATCGCGCCTTGAAATTTGTTATCTTGAATTTGAGGAAGAACACGATCTTCTTGAATTTGATTTATTTGTTGAAGAACAGAAACTTCTTGAATTTGATGAAAAACACGATCTTCTTGAATTTGATTTGATTGATGAAGAACACGATCTTCTTGAATTTGATGAAGAACGCGATCTTCTTGAATTTGATTTGTTTGATGAAGAACAGGAACTTCTTGAATTTGATGAAAAACACGATCTTCTTGAATTTGATTTGATTGATGAATAACACGATCTTCTTGAATTTGATTTATTTGATGAAGAACACGAACTTCTTGAATTTGATGAAGAACACGATCTTCTTGAATTTGAATGAATTTAAATATATTTGAAGAAGAATGCAATTAATCCCTTGAATCACGCCTTGATCTTCTCGAATTTGATGATTTTGAAGAAGAACGACTTGAATTGCGCCTTGAACTTCTTGAATATGACTTGAGAGAAAAACTCTTGAATTCTTCTACTCTTTTGCTTCAATCTTCTGTGTTGTGTTTTTTGTTGGTCATCTGCCCCCTATTTAAAACTGAAGGATGCAGATTCCTACCATTTTGATTTTATGAAATGTCGCAATTTGGTTGACTACTCATGATTCATTTGGTGATTATATTTCATTAATCACAAAATTTGATTTTAAATACTAAAAATATTAGTATTTTCTTCTATTTGATGCAAGATTTGATCTCAAATACTAAAAATATTAGTATTCTCTTCCAATTTGTGCAAAATTCAATCTTGATTTAAAAATATTGATTTGATCACAAAATATATTAAAATATCAATTAATTAACTATTTATTTTTTAGGAATTTAATCTTCCCAAAAATAGCTAATTGTTTTATTGATATTTAATTATTTCGTACTTGCCATATTTGAAGGTTGACAAATTTAATTGTCTACAGACACATTCTTGATATAAGTAGTACATATCAAATCTTTTAAGTCTCCCTCAACTATGCAGCCTCGTAATTATACAGTCTCAAAATTCCTATTATTCTAATACAAGATCGATTCATTCATGTCTCCCTTCGCTTAGAAGTTTGCCAGAAGTCGTTCCTTGTTCGTGAAACATCTTGACACCGACGATCACTCTCCGCCATCTTATCAGCCCCGGACTTCACACATTTATACTTTGGACTTCTCTTTTCAATGAGGCCCAAAAAGTATAAATAAATGGGAGGTATATAATCCTTGAAAGTATAACAAATAATGTTGTAAATTTTATTTTATTTCTTAAAAATTAACTTAAAATGCAACTCGACATTTTTTTTATGCAGCTCAACAATTGTATTTAAGTTTAGGGAATTTTTTTTTTTGGTATGTTTGGCACTTTGCGATTCGGTCATCCATGTTTTCAGATTTAAGTTTTAGCCCGCTATCTCTGTTTTTTTGGAAATATTAGTCCTATTTTTGACATGACGCTAGTGTGAAACCAATGCAGTTGCGATGTGGAACTGACGTGTATATTACTACATAGGTATTTCGACAAAAAAATGACTTCAATTGCAAAAAAAAAAAAAAAACGGAACATAAATGATTGAAATTGAAATATGAAAACATAGAGGACTAAAAACACAAATTAAGTAACAAAATTATCGGACCAAAATTAAATTTTTTTCTTAAATTTAAGGTCAACAATGGGTAAGACGTGGTGATGTACTATAACATAAGGGCGTGTTTTGGAGAGTTTCTAGGAAGCACTTCCTAGATTTTAGCTACATGAAAATACTTTTGAGTGTTTGTGAATTTCAAATTCAGTTTCAACTTCTATAATTTTTACCCAAAAGCTAGAAATAAGAATAAAAATGTGACGACGTTTCTTGTTTCTGCTTTTTTATTTTTTAAAATTACAACTTGACATTTATATCCTTAAAAATTTATCATATTACATAATTACACATGATTCATTTAACTTAATTTTCTTTCCTTATATGAGTTTTTACTAGTTTTTAATATAATTTATAAAATTTCAATCATATTCTATTACAAGATTTTACTTTTTAAATAATAATTTGTTTTTTAAATATAATTTTCATTTCAAATTTTATTTATCATATTTTGTGTATTAATTTTTTTTTCATTTTTTATATTTTTATTTTTATTAATCTTGTATATTTTTTCAAGCATTCATGTTATAAAATAAATTAATCTGATACAATATTCATAATGTAATAATAATAATAATTATTATATAAACACATTTTTTTATGGTATGAGTATTAAAATTTAAATAATTAAAAGATATAAATGTTATATAGGTTTAATGGTATGATTGTCATTTAATTAAAAATTAAGCTTGGAAGTAATTATTTTCCATACGCTGAAACTTTAGTTTGTATTAGTTTTAAACTTTTATTTTCAAATACTACATATATACCTTAGCTACTTATCAACTTCAAAATGATTTTAAAAAAAATCACTTTTAAATAAGCAAAAGTTCTCCAAAACACCCCTATAACAGACACATTATTTGTTATTGCAGATCAGAAGTATTATTTGAAAATGGGCTCATGTTTATAAGCCCAACCATATGAGTCTAATTTATAATTTATGAATAAATTACCCTATTAGATCTAAATTAGTTGTCAGTTACAAATATTATAGAGTAATAGAGTTAGCTAGCCATGAGAGCAGTTTGATTATTCGGTTAGCTAACTAATGAGGCAAAAAAAAAAAAAGAAAAGAAAAAAGGGAGGTGTATAATCACGGTTTTTTTTAATAAAATATTATAAAAATAAAATTTTTTAACCAAACTATAAAAAAAATGAGAAATTTAAAAACTATATTAATCCGAGGAAGATTTAATGCAAATCCGAGGAAAAGTTCCTCGGATCTTGTTCTAATATTTTTTTTAAAATCTAAATATTTTGGACATTATTGTTATTATTATTATAATAATAAAACTTTTATTTATTATTATTTTGAAGAACAGAAATTATAGCTGTAGCCAGTGGCGTACCCAGGATTTTCAATCAGGAGGGGCGAATTTAATAAATTAAAAAAATATTACACCACAAAGTGTATAATAAAAAGTCATATATTAACTTCATATCATTTTACAATATACTACGAAATTTCATAGTTTGAAAATGTTGAATAATAATTTCAATATCAACTGGATCAAACACATCACGCTCAATATATAGTATCAAACCATCATCTAACATATCATCTCCCAACCGATTACGAGGTGATATTTTGATTATTTTTATTGTTGAAAACACTCTCTCTACGGTAGCAGTTGCAACAAGTAATAACAATGTTAACTTTAAAAATAAATATCCCAAATGATATAATCGATCTTTATTCGATTGAAACATCATTTTAGCAAACTCGCTAATCCCCCCCCTCCCCTCAGCCTTAGAGAATTAATTGTTACTTCACATGTCAAAAATAAAGTTATGAAGTTGATACTATAGATGCATTAAATTCATCAAGAAGAAATCAGGTGGATAAAATTGAGTAAACTGAATCAAATTTTTCATGTTCAAGCATAAAAAACATTTCATTTTCCAAAAACAAATATGAGTCAATACAAAGCATACTATTATAGTCTAAAATAAATGTATTCTTATCTTATTCATCAAATATCATTCTAATCAATATAAAATTAAATCATCATTATAAAATATATATTATATATAGAACTAAGTTATTTAAATAAATTTCAAAGGGATGGTCGCAAAATTAAATTTATATTTAAAAGATATATTATGTATATAGTAATAAAAATTTTATAATTTCAAGGGGGGCGGTCGCACCCTTTCGGGACCATATAGGTCCGCCACTGCCTATAGCATGATATATATGTGTTTGTTTGACAACAATTTATATTTCTCGATTTTTCATATTTTGTATTATTTTTAAAAACTTACAAAAATCATCTCATTGTTGCGATTAAATTTATTTTCAAAATTGTTTTTAAGAGAACCTATTATTATCATTAAAATTATTATCTCGTACAATTTTAATAAGAATAATTAGAATAAAGGTGATGATGTAGTATCTCATATCGTATGAATAAAAATTTAGGTTTCGTTTGGATGTGTATTTTAAAAAAAGTTTGTAGTGTTTTATAAGTGGAAAATTTAAAGTATGTGTTTAGATAAAAATTTTGTAAAATATTTTTGGAAAATATTTTTTAAAAAGTGTTCTCCAAGTATAATTTTTACTTTTTAAAAAATATTTGAGATGAATTTTTAGATGTTTTTACAATGAAACTATGGAAGACAAAGATGAACAATATTACTTTTGAAATGTTAAAAATATTTTTATATAATAGTTGTTCAAACTCCAAACACATATTTACTCTTAAAACAACTTTTAATATTTTATATATTTTTTAAAAACAATTTTATAAAAACTTTTATAAATACATGTCCAAAACGAACCTTAACATTTATGAAGACTCAGCACTAGAACCTGTCACTTGGCCCAGCTATTTTCTGCAATCATTGTCTTTCTCTCTCTTCTGGATTTCTTTTCATTTCTCATGTATTCCTTTTGTTTTCTTGGATCATCTTTCTTAGGTTGGGCAATCAACAATGAAGTGTCCGGTCTTTCAACAGTTGAAAAGTGTCATATCTCCAGTAGGAGCTTCCTTGTTGAAGATTTTGTTAGGATTTTGGTAAACCCTTTGATTTTTATTATTCATGAATCTCGTAAAATTTTTCACAAAAAATAACATGGCTTCATTGCTGATTTGTTCAGCAGCCTTCTCGAGTACAACCTCAATGTTAGGTTCGTTTATTGTGTGTAGAGAGAGGGGGGTTATGGGAGATAAATACACTACAAAAATATGCTGAAAGATTACGGTGGAAAAACATAGTTAAATGGGGGTTTAAAACCGTAGTTAATAGTCATGTAGTTAAAAGTGCGGTCATAGACTACGGTAAAAAATCGTAGTCTTTTGTCGTTAAAGACTACCGTAGTCTTTTGTCGTTAAAGACAACGGTTAAAAACCTTTGTATTTTCTATTGCACTTTTAAATACATAGCCTTTAACAACGATTTTAAAGACCCATTTAACAACGATTTTCACTCTTGTCTTTTTTTATGTATAAAACAAAAAAAAAATACAATTTCCAGTTTTATAAATTCCTCAGAATTTGAAATTTAAAAATAAAATTTAATATACAAATTTTTAATATTGTAAATTACTCAAAATTGAAAATTTGAATCCTAGTTTCATACACACTAAAAAATAGAGTAAAAAATGGTCCAAAATTTCTAATCTTTCTGGCTCTGCTAAAACTACCTCGAAGCCTAGCTCCCTTGCTGTTGGAGAGACTTCCCCATGATTGGTCAAGACACGTGTTTATTTCCTCGTTATGATCATGATACGTGGCCTCGACCCTGTCAAGTTATCTCCCTTGCTTATTATGTTACGAATTGACATAGCCCTTTGTTCTCTTCAAGGAATATGTTTCTCTATTCCTGTGTCCAATGATCGACTACAAGACGAACGTCCTTCATCTAAAATATATACATACCTCTGTTGTAGATCGGTTATCTCACGTAGTAACTCCTTTTCCCTATCGCGAGCAACCTCTAACTACAAGAAGCAAATAATATTAAGATTTACTCTTCCGAAATAGCTTCAAATCTAAGTATAGAAAAATTCATATGCCATAGCAGAATGATGATTGGACACCAACTATCAAGCCCAGCACCGCATGAAAAACGAAATCAAGATCAATGAAAGATTATTAATTACCTTTCTATTTGTACAAATTGTATAATTTTTTTAAATAATATTGCAAAACAGAAATAAACCAATCATCCAGGCTCATAAATGATTATCATGAACTATTTTCCAAAATTTTATCAATCTTTCCTTCATACTATGCAACGGAGAATATTGCCCCTTATCATTACCATATGTGCTTTATCCCAAACCAAGAACGTGAGAATTTATTTTGGTGTTGGTGAAAGTACATTATTAATGTTGAATAACATACATTCACAGAAGCACACTGTAGTAGCCTGGTTTCATTTTTACAAGATTAAGTGATTTAAACATGTTAGAAACTGACATATAATTTTAAAAGTATCAAAACATGTTTAAGAATTCATTATTTGGTAAAAATAAGTGGAAAATCAGATCCGAAACGTCCAAAAATGGTAGGAAAGGTCCCGGGGGTTTCAAACAATCCAAAATCAGCCAAACGAGAACGTTGCATCCGAAGTAGAACGTTGCGTCCGATGTAGAACGGACGCAACGAACTACCAATGGACGCAACGTTCCCGGTCAGGGATAGATGTTCGATTTGCATGAAATTGGATCGATGTGTGGCAGGACAGGTGGAGAACGGACGCAACGTTCTCCGCCTATAAATAGGGGTTCCGAGGGCCATATTTTCACACAAATTTCCAACTTCTCTCTCGGTCTTTAGTGCATTCTAGGGGTTTGGGGTGTTTCCAGCCTTCCTAGGCTTGGTCCGAAGGTTGGCAAGGCACTCCGGGGTTGCTGCGGAGAGGTGCCCAAGTTCTGGGGCAATCGTCATCAGCGTGTTGACGACGGACGCAGGTATAGCTTTGACTCCTTATAGTAAATAGGGAGTATGCTATAGCATAGCTAAGGCTTTTAGAATAAGATTATAATGCATAAGTACTTTGCATTGTAGTGCGGATTATAGTCTTGGACATAGTGCTGGTCTAACTTGCTTAGTGTATAAGGTACGAAAGTATTATTTGATATATCCAGATTGAGTATACATGTATTATGTGTTTGCATGGATTATGTGATTGCATGTTTTATATGTCTTTATATACAACATGTCACGACTGTATGTTTCATACATAAGCATATTGAGCCTTTACCTTAGAGGTATCCTGTAGTAGGGTGCTCACCCTACGAGTTTGTGGATGGTTGGATACGTAAGTCTTGTGTCAGATCATCTTTATGGTTGGACACATGTACTAGTATCAGGTCACCATTATCCACTGGATATATGAGCCACCTTCTGAGGTGACGGCGCAACGTGCTATATATCCTGGGCCCGGTCTATGAGCTTGTTTCTTGACCTGAGTGTCTTGATACCCAGTTTACTTGCATACATGTACATATAATACCGTATACTCATACTCTCATACTGAGCTTTTCATGCTCATGTCCCGTACTTTGTTGTATCTGGACACCCTATTCCATGGGGCAGGTCTGCAACTGGATGAGGCGGGTGCTTCCAGGAGAGCTTAGGAGATGGAGGATCTGCAGGGTTATTGTCTAGGCTTTTGTTTCTGATGCATTTGGGTTAATACACTGGTTTATTCGATACGGTTGTAAACTATATTTTATTTATTGTTTAAGATTTCTACTATTATTTCTGATGATTTATTTCATTAAGTTAAATGCATACTTAAGCTTCTGATTAGTAGGTGATCACGCTGCGGGTCACTACACGCACAAAAATCTAACATTTTCTGGCCAGCCTCCTTCACATAGAAGAAACTATACAAAGACAACAACAGATGAGACTAGAACATACAACATGAGAAAACAATATTTAAGCAGCAAATGCTGTCACACAGGCATTCATGTTTTGATCTACTACATGGGAAGGGGTAGTTTCTCTTTTATTGATAAGAGGAAGGGATATTTTCTCTTCAAGTAATACACGGTAAACATATGTGAAACTCAGGTGCATAGTTAATCAACAGAGCACGCTTACATACCAAGGATTTCTTGGGCACTGCTATGTTCATTGGCCCACATCCCATGTCTGCAGATACACAGAATTGTGAAAACATCTGGGTATGGTATAATTTCTAATTTATGATGCATTTGACACTTGAACAGTCATCAACAACTACATACTTCATAAGAATAAGAATACAATCCTGTCCGAGGAGGGGTAAAAACAAGGTATCACATACATTAAAAGAATAAAAATAAACCAAAGAAACCAAATTTTTTAGAATAGGCATTACCCGTTGAACGATATTTGTCTGCAAAACAGATTGCAACATGGGAAAAATTGCATGGCCGTGAGGATTTGGTGGAGTGGCATCTGAACACATTGGTGAGGAAACAACAGAAGGTTAGTGTTGCGTAATTTTGTGCTCGCTAGTGCACGTTGTCAAGTTTTAATATAGAAAATGGGTCCAAGTCGATCCCACAGAGAATAAATAAAAAGATATTATATTAAATATTTGTAACTAATCAAATCTTAATCCTATGTAGAGCTACGGTAATGGTTTGAGTTTAAATAACTAAAATATGCAATAATTAAAATTAAATAACGACGAGTTCGCAAGATGAAAATTCAATACGAGATGAATGCTAGAGGTGTGAATTCACTTGACTGTCCACCATAATTTATTTCTAAGGATTGTTTAATTATAAATTCTTCTAGTTTATTAGCCAAGAATCCCTATTATTTTTTACTACCTGTCTCGAGTGTCAAGCAGAAATTCGTAGTCAATAGAAAACTCAATATCTCTATCTAAGTTAAACTATTAAATCCGGTAAATGACGCAGTAATTCTTACAAAGGCTTCAATGGAGTTATAAGCCTCTCGAACTCTATAAACACCAATGATGTATTTTCTTACGGTCCAATTCAAAATTGCCTCTCTTGAGTGCTAGATTTCAAATAAATATAACAATTCAACTAGTGATCAGTTAATTGAACGCAATAAAATAATGTAAACACAAATAAAGCGAATGAAGAATTCTAATATATCGATCAAAATATCAAAAACATGGTTTCAAGTCAAGCTACGTCGTTCCTCTAGACAAAGTAATTAGTTCATAACAAAAATAAAAATCAAACAAAGCATGTTCTTGAACATCATTAAAAAATTAGGAGAAAGAATGAAATAAAAACAAAGATAGATGATGCTTCTCCATCTCCGGTAGTCGCTTCGTCCGTCTTCGTGCCAAGAATGCTTTTTCTCCTTTTTCCTTGGTCTCTAGCCGTCAAAAACTGATGAAAACCCTCGATTCTCCTCTGATATATGTCAAAGAGTCCTTTTAAAGTTCGAGACTAAAAGTTTCAGAAAATACAACACGTCAGGCGCGGGTGCGCTACCCTCGGGCGCAGGTGCGCCACGCTTTTTGGTTCCAGGGCACGGGTGAGATGTCCTCGGGCGCAGGTGTGCTGATCGCCGATAATTTTCTCAAAAATAAGAGCAACAAGGTGCGTGTGCGCTACAATGCATCCAGCTCACGCAAAATTTTTGAAAAAATTCATAACTTGAGTTCTAGCCGTCGGATCGAGCTGAAATTTTGATAGCAGCTTTAAAACAACCTAATATTCATTTTGAACGGTGAAGATCGGATTTTGATGTATCTATCAGCTCCAGTTTTGTAAACTTTCAGCTCCATAATTACTTTTTCCGTCTCTTCTCGGTACTTTTCCTCCAATCCTTGCATCTCACAAAAACAACAACAAATACGCATAAAATCTACTCGATACATCACAAAAACCAAGTCAAATCATTTGCAAATTAAGTGCATAAAATGCACTTATCAAATCCCCCCAAACTTAGACTTTTGCTAGTCATGAGCAAAACAGTAATGAGCAATATAGTCGACCTCCGAATTTTTACATTCCAAGATTCAATACAGATGTCCGCTAATTTTATCAAGAGTTCTCGTGTATGTGATTTGCCAATATTGTCTATCCTCCTCGCTTTCGATACACTAATGCAACAAGTTTATTTCATAGATTCATCAATTCTGCTCTCTAGTTTCAAAACACTCTCCACCAAGTTCAACTTATACTCACTAAGATCAAATGGACTTTTCAAGTTATATCATAGTTTTTTCATAACATCGCTTGATTTTTCACCTAGTTTTATTTTAGCTCCATAAATTACCCGCAAACTTAGCTATAACTAAAGATAGAATTCGGATTTCAATCCCCTCGTCTATAGCCCGTATGAAGCATCAACCCCATTTTTGTTCGCAAACTTAGCCATGGATTGGTGATTAGGATTTCAATCTCTTTTCAGGCCCGAATGGAGTTGTAAAAAAAATATTCTATGTTGCTTTGGCAACTTTTTAGTTATTCATTTTTTTAAAAAAAATTACCTAAATCATTTCTAAGATTGTAGAAGTCTACCTCGGTTTTGAATAGAAATCACCAAAGTTAAGAATCAAATCATCCAATCCACTTACAAAATCACAAAGCTTCTCTAATCAATAGAGTGTCAACAATCAAGGCATAGTGCATATGAGTGAGAACTCAAGATAAAATATAGCTAACATTGACCTTTCAGCAGAAAAAATTATTTTCATCATAGGTCAACACAATTACACATCATGCATTTAACACAAACTAACTCATAAAAAATTTTCAAAATTTTCACAATTTTTAAACACCCCCCCCCCCCCAAAACTTAAATTGTGCATTGTCCTCAATTTACGATAATTCAATAACAAGAACGGATGAATGCACATACCTGTGGCATGACCATCAGTAGTCATAGCCCATCATAATTTTGGGTGCAAGTACATTGATACTCGATATTTCGTTACAAGGACCTAGAGTAAAAAATTCAATGTTAGCGCGTGAACAAGGCATGCCCTCAAAAAAAATTAAAAAATAAATAAATTAAAAAATTAAAAATACTAAAAGAAAACAAAAATAAAATAAAACTTGGGTTGCCTCCCAAAAATCACTTGGTTTAATATCGTCAGCCCGACTTGAAGCTGAATTTAGCCAATTCCTGTCACTTTATTGGAGGTTTTGTTCCTCTCTTTCACCCTCCAAACATACTCAAAAATCATCTTGGACTTAGCTTTCTTTTTCACCTTCTTCGCCACCTTTGGATCTCTCCCACTCTTTGAAACGATCCTAACTCTCTAAATATAAATAAATATGCGGAAATTTTTTTTTTATTACTTACTAAGTAAAAATATGTACATACATGCCCATACATATATGCACAGAATAAATAGATTTAAAAATAAATAACTTAACTAAAAATACAACCTTTAATAAATTAAATATCTGAGTCTAACATTTGATAAAATACTGACATAAGCAAAATAAATAAAATTTGCATGCACCGAAAATATTTAAATAAGATGAGTAATAATAACCACCACTGAAAATAAATAAAAATGTATAATACGATAAAAATATTCAAAACATTACGTAGACTCAGACAACGGTCACGGAGTTACTGCATGTCCGCTCATAGGTCCTCGCCGCCGGTGGGTAATACGTCCTCCTCTACGTACTCACCTGCATCATATCAGTGTAGTGAGCCTAGAGGCCCAACATGCTAACATAACAAGGGTTTAAAATAATTTAAATCACTTTAATACTAATACATAACATATTCATGAATGAGCATGCTTAAAAATATCATGAGCATAGCATAAACTTAAATTATACTTGAATATCATAATAATACATAAACATGATTGAGCAAAGTATTTTCTAACATCGAAAGGTCGTCTCCATAGTGTAACCATACATACATTAAATACTGATCAGCGTGGTAAACCAACGTACGTGGCGGTGACGAATCACCTCTTAAATTGGCAGTAAACTGCCCTTCAATAGTTCACATATGGGGACGAATCCCCCTTAAATTGTCACACTTCTTCAACTTCCAACATAAAAATTATTTTCTTTTGCTCAATCTTAAACATTAAATCATGCATAAAAATTATTTCATGAATGCATGTACTTAAATAAAATGTGTGTCCTTCATATATATTTAATTTAACTTCATACTAACATATAAATATTAAAAATAACTTCCATGCCTAAAAATAATTAAATATATATTCAGGACACATGCAATTTCTCATGGTTTGTACTGAACTGCTGGCCCTAACAACTTATTCTGGCCCGATGAGCCCAAAAGCCCAAAGACTGGCCCGATAATTTTCATGGGCCCCCAAGCCCATAATAAGTATTGGACCAACTTAATTTAATTATTCAAGCCCATTAATAAACTTAAATGTAGCCCATTAATTTAATTAATCTAATTAGCCCAATTAAAACACTTTAACTTAATAATTAACTGAAAAACAAAATACCCGAGCCCGACTAACTTAACCCGGACCCGGACCCAACTAACATAACCCATGACTTTCCAGACCCGACCCGGACACAACAACCCGACCCGGATCCACCCCAAACCCTAGAACCCGATCCCCCCTCTTCCCGATTCTGCCGCGGCGGTGAGCAGCAGCCACTCCTTGGCTGCTGCCGGCCTGCTCCGGCCGCCACTGGCCGGAGCGCCGCCACCCAGACGTAGCCCACATCTGGGCGGTTCGAACCTAGTCCTTGACCCAGCCCCATGCAACCCATAGAACCAATCCCGAGCCCCCTTCCACGAAACCCTATTCTGCGCATCCAAGGGACCCGACCTGCAACAGCTGGTTTCCTGGGCTCGTTTGGCTCGAGCCACTCAAGCCATTCGAGTCTAGGCAACTCTCACACACCATAAATCCCTTCGACCAGCAGTGGTACGAACCATGGCTAAGAAAATCATGAAGATGATCAAGAATCACAAGAACAAACGCATAAAACCATAACAAATCTCGTTTTTCTGAAAATTCTTGAACGAAACTGATGCTTACGCACACACACACGTATAAACACTGATATGACACGTTAAAATGAAAAGGGACATGCCTTGCACCGATGTTTGAAGAGAAATAGGCGCGTGGAACGATTCCGAAACGACGGGGCGACGACAACTTGACTTGGAGCTTCAAAAACGTGGCTATGGAGTCCTAGGGGGTGATGGCCGATGAAGAAGATGATGAAGATGGTGGGGTGGCGGCTGAGTGATTTAACGTAGGATTTTTGGGGGTAGGTTTAGGGTAATTAGAATAAAATAAGATTTAGGATAATTAAAATATTAATAAGAGTTTTAAATATACAATATATATATAACTTAAAAACTCTAAATAATATTTAAAATATGATAACTTTAATAAAATCCCGAAATATATAATTAAGGGAATTTTAAATATAGTAAAAAGTCATTATTTTGGCTAAATTTGGATAAAAATGGACTCCTAAAATTATATAAAATTAAATACTGATAATTTTGAGGAAATAAAACTCAAAATAATATTTTTGGGCTCTAAAAATGCTCATGAAATAAATTGGATAGAAAGTTGTCATCTCGTCCGTCCACGATCCCGTCTACGCGATAAAATAATTAAATTTCCATAAATCATGAAAAATCACTAATTATGAGTTAAGTGCATAAAAATAACTTAAAACATGTACAAATAATTTCACATAATTATTTAACCCATAAATCTAAAATTTTAAATAAATAAATTTCCTAATTATGCATGCGAATTTACGTATTAAAAATACCGGGTGTTACAATTCTCCCCCCTTAAATTGGATTTCGTCCTCGAAATTAAAGTACTTACCCGAACAACTCCGGGTAGCGAGTCCTCATGTCTGCCTCGGTCTCCCAAGTAGCTTCCTCCTCCGAGTGATTCAGCCACTGGACTCTGACCATCGGTATGACTCGCGTCCTAAGTCTCCGCTCCTCCCTAGCCAAGATCCGTACTGGCCTCTCCTCATAAACTAGATCAGGTGGCAACTGCAAGGGCTCGAAATCCAACACATGCGACGGGTTAGAGACATATCTTCGAAGCATGGATACATGGAAGACGTTGTGCACTGCTGCAAGCCCTGGCGGTAGAGCTAAACGGTAGGCCAACGTGCCAACTCTCTCCAAGATTTCGAATGGCCCTATATATCTTGGATTAAGCTTCCCTCTCCGGCCAAATCGTACCACTCCCTTCATAGGTAACACTCTCAGAAACACGTGATCACCTACTGCGAACTCCAAATCTCGTCGTCGAGTATCTGCGTAACTCTTCTGACGACTCTGAGCAGTCCTCATTCGATCCCGAATCTGAGTCACAATGTTTGCAGTCTGCTGTACAATCTCAGGACCAAGTAAAATCCTCTCACCAACCTCATCCCAATGCACAGGAGATCTGCATCTCCTCCCGTACAATGCTGCATAAGGAGCCATACCTATAGACGACTGAAAACTGTTGTTATAGGTAAACTCCACTAATGGCAGTCTAGTCTCCCACGAGCCCTGAAAGTCGATGACACAAGCCCTCAGTAGATCCTCGAGAACCTGGATCACTCTCTCAGACTGACCATCTGTCTGGGGATGGAACGCTGTACTAAACAAAAGTCTAGTCCCCAATGCAGTGTGCAAACTCTTCCAAAACGCAGACGTAAATCTCGGATCTCTGTCTGATACTATCGACACTGGTATGCCATGCAGTCTAACAATCTCCTTAATGTAAAGCTCTACATACTGTGTCAACGAGTAAGTAGTCCTCACCGGTAAGAAATGAGCTGACTTGGTGAGTCTATCCACGATCATCCAAATAGCTGTGCAACCTCTGGCACTCCTCGGTAAGCCAACTACAAAGTCCATCGTAATATTCTCCCATTTCCATTTCGGAATAGGAAGAGGTCTAAGAAGTCCTGCTGGACGCTGATGCTCAGCCTTGACCTGCTGACATGTCAAGCACTCTGACACAACTCTCCCGATGTCTCTCTTTATCCCGGGCCACCAATACAATAGCTGCAAATCTCGGTACATCTTCGTACTTCCGGGGTGAATGGAGTACGGAGATGTGTGAGCCTCTGCTAGAATCTCAGCTCTCAACTGATCGATGTTCGGTACCCACATCCTACCACGGTACTGAACAATGTCATCCACAACTGTATATAGAAGACCACCCTTGGCCTCATCCCTCTGTCTCCAACGCTGCAACTCCTCATCTGTAGGTTGTCCCTCTCTGATCCGATCCCGTAGAATCGGCTGCACCGTCAATACTGACAAGCTCGGTGCATGACCACTCGAGTAAAACTCCAAATCAAACCTCCGAATCTCACTCTGCAGTGGTAATTGCACTGACAAACACGATACCACTGACGACTTCCGACTCAAAGCATCGGCCACTACATTAGCTTTACCTGGATGGTAGCTAATGTCACAGTCATAATCCTTCACCAACTCCAACCATCTCCGTTGCCTCATGTTCAACTCCTTCTGAGTGAAGAAGTACTTGAGGCTCTTGTGATCCGTGAAAATCTTGCACTTCTCTCCATACAGATAGTGCCTCCAGATTTTCAAAGCGAAGACCACTGCTGCTAACTCCAAGTTATGTGTCGGGTAGTTCTGCTCATGAATCTTCAACTGCCTCGATGCATAAGCATTAACCTTACCACACTGCATAAGTACTGCGCCTAAACCTAGCTTAGATGCGTCGGTGTACACCACTAACTCCTCGTGTGGTACTATCATCGCTAAAACCGGTGCAGTAGTGAGTGCTTCCTTCAGCTGATCGAAGCTCCTCTGACAGTCTGAACTCCAAATAAACTTCGCGTTCTTATTGGTTAAGGAAGTCAAGGGTACTGCAATAGAGGAAAAACCCTTGATGAACTTCCTATAATATCCTGCCAAACCCAAGAAACTACGAATCTCCAAAGCATTCCTCGGAATACCCCATTTCTGCACTGCCTCAACCGTCGACTGATCCACTGCAATCCCATCTCTCGAAATAATGTGGCCAAGAAATGCCACCTGCTCGAGCCAAACTCGCACTTGCTGAACTTGGCATACAAACGATGCTCCCTCAAAGTCTGCAAGGCTGTCTGTAGATGCTGCCTATGCTCCTCAACGCTCCTAGAGTAGATCAAGATATCATCAATGAAGACTATGATGAACTGATCAAGATACGACTGAAAAACCCGGTTCATGAGATCCATGAAAACCGCTGGAGCATTGGTCATCCCAAATGGCATCACTAAGAACTCGTAATGCCCATAACGTGTCCGGAAAGCAGTCTTGGACACATCTGCATCTCTAACTCGCAGCTGATGATAACCAGATTGCAGGTCGATCTTGGAGAACACCGAAGCTCCCTGTAACTGATCAAATAGGTCCTCTATTCTCGGCAGTGGGTACTTATTCTTCATTGTGACCCTGTTGAGCTCTCGATAATCGATGCACAATCTCATACTGCCATCCTTCTTCTTCACAAATAACACTGGAGCTCCCCATGGAGAAAAGCTAGGACGAACAAAGCCTTTCTCTAATAACTCCTGAATCTGCTCCTTCAACTCTTTCATCTCGGTAGGAGCTAGTCTATATGGTGCCTTAGAGATAGGCACGGTGTCTGGCACCAAGTAGATGCTGAACTCCACATCTCTCACTGGTGGAATTCCTGTAACATCCTCCGGAAAGACGTCCGAAAAGTCACGAACCACCTCTATCTCTGATAATGATCTGCTAGATGGTCCTGAGGTCGTGACAATACTTGCTAGAAAACCTTGGCAACCCCGTTTCAACAGCTTCCTCGCCTGAATAAGAGATATCACCTGAGGAATATCACTGCTCTGAGATGCATGGAAGGTAAACGGGTCACCTTCAGATGGTTTCACTAACACTGATCTCCGACGAAAGTCAATCGAAGCTCCATTGACTGTCAACCAGTCCATACCCAATATCAAATCAAATCCACTCAACGGCAAAACCACCACATCTGCGTGAATGGAGTGCCCCTGAAGCTCCAACTCCAGTTCTCGAATGACACTAGAGGTAGAAATAATCTGTCCTGACGGCATAGTGACATCATAACCACTGTCAACAATCTCAGGTATGATGCCTATCCGTCTGATATACTCCAGGGAGATAAACGAATGTGTAGCCCCTGAATCTAGCAACGCAAACGTGGAGTTGCCTCCAACTAAAATTCTCCCGATGATCAAGGAGGTGTCTGGGTCTGCCTCCTCTGCCTGCATAACGAACACTCTACCAGTGGTGTTCTTCTTCCTCGGGCAATTAGCTATCTGGTGCCCTGGCTCTCTACAGTGGAAACAAACTCCTGCTCCCAGAAGACAAGGTACCGAATGCATCTTCTGACACTTCGGGCAAGTAGGAAAACCTCCAGTATTAGGGGCCCCGCCCCTCTGCTGTTGTGGCCTCTGCTGCTGGTTCGGGTCCTTAGACGGCCAAGTATACTGCTTCTTCGCAGGAGGCTGCGAAGATGGTCGCTGAAATCCAGACTGAATCTGTCTCTTCCCCTGCTGCTCTCGCTGTATCTCTCTCCTACCCTCCTCTGACCTCAGTGCTCTACTAATTGCCGCCTCATAAGTAGCGACGTCCATCATACGTATGTCATGCTTGATATCCGCCTTCAGTCCCTCCACAAACTGTCTCATCTTCTCCGGTGAACTGTCTGAAATCAGAGGCACAAAATGACAGCCCCTCTCGAACTGTCTCACATACTCAATCACTGACCTGTCCCCCTGTCGGAGACTCATAAACTCCCGGATCATGCGACTGCGCACATCCTCCGTGAAATACTTGGCGTAGAAGATACGCCTAAACTCCGCCCAAGTCAATGTAGGAAGATGTACTCCCCTGGCAGCACCCTCCCACCAAAGAGCTGCATCTCCCTTCATCATATAAGTCGCACAGTTCACCCTGTCGGCGTCAGTAATCCCCATGTATGCAAAGATGGATTCCAAAGAGCAAATCCACCCCTCAGCCACCAATGGATCTGTGGTACCAGTGAACTCCTTCGGTCCCTTCTTCTGGAACCGCTCAGCTACGTCCTCCTCGTGGGACAGTCTAGGACGTGCAGCCTGCTGCTCCAACAGAGCAGTAATCCCTGCCATCATATTAGCATTGGCCTGCTCCAATGCTGCAAGAGGGTTTTGCGGAGGTGGAGGTGGAGATTCCCCACGTCTGTTCATAGGTCTGGGAGGCATTCTGCACCACCACATATTTCTTTACGTAAATCGCCATGCATAACTAAGTTCTTTAACATTAATGCTAACTTAAATTCTTAAAAGTAAATCACGCTATAAACACTTAAAACTTACAGACCGGTAGCGTGGATTTCTGAGCTCGCATAGCAGTAATGACCCCTCCAAGAACCGTGCTTTGATACCCACTGAAACGACCCTAACTCTCTAAATATAAATAAATATGCGGAAAATTTTTTTTTTATTACTTTACTAAGTAAAAATATGTACATACATGCCCATACATATATGCACAGAATAAATAGATTTAAAAATAAATAACTTAATTAAAAATACAACCTTTAATAAATTAAATATCTGAGTCTAACATTTGATAAAATACTGACATAAGCAAAATAAATAAAATTTGCATGCACCGAAAATATTTAAATAAGATGAGTAATAATAACCACCACTGAAAATAAATAAAAATGTATAACACGATAAAAATATTCAAAACATGACGTAGACTCAGACTACGGTCACGGGGTTACTGCATGTCCGCTCATAGGTCCTCGCCGTCGGTGGGTACTACGTCCTCTTCTACGTACTCACCTGCACCATATCAGTGTAGTGAGCCTAGAGGCCCAACATGCTAACATAACAAGGGTTTAAAATAATTTAAATCACTTTAATACTAATACATAACATATTCATGAATGAGCATGCTTAAAAATATCATGAACATAGCATAAACTTAAATTATACTTGAATATCATAATAATACATAAACATGGTTGAGCAAAGTATTTTCTTACATCAAAAGGTCGTCTCCATAGTGTAACCATATATACATTAAATACTGATCAGCGTGGTAAACCAACGTACGTGGCGTCGACGAATCACCTCTTAAATTGGCAGTAAACTGCCCTTCAATAGTTCACATATGGGGACGAATCCCCCTTAAATTGTCACACTACTTCAACTTCCAACATAAAAATTATTTTCTTTTGCTCAACCTTAAACATTAAATCATGCATAAAAATTATTTCATGAATGCATGTACTTAAATAAAATGTGTGTCCTTCATATATATTTAATTTAACTTCATACTAACATATAAATATTAAAAATAACTTTCATGCCTAAAAATAATTAAATATATATTCAGGACACATGCAATTTCTCATGGTTTGTACTGAACTGCTGGCCCTAACAACCTATTCTGGCCCGATGGGCCCAAAAGCCCAAAGACTGGCCCAATAATTTTCATGGGCCCCCAAGCCCATAATAAGTATTGGACCAACTTAATTTAATTATTTAAGCCCATTAATAAACTTAAATGTAGCCCATTAATTTAATTAATCTAATTAGCCCAATTAAAACACTTTAACTTAATAATTAACTTAAAAACAAAATACCCAAGCCCGACTAACTTAACCTGGACCCGGACCCAACTAACATAACCCATGACTTTCCAGACCCGACCCGGACACAACAACCCGACCCGGATCCACCCCAAACCCTAAAACCCGATCCCCCCTCTTCCCGATTCTGCCGCGGCGGTGAGCAGCAGCCACTCCTTGGCTGCTGCCGGCCTGCTCCGGCCGCCACTGGCCGGAGCGCCGCCGCCCAGACGTAGCCCACGTCTGGGCGGTTTGAACCTAGTCCTTGACCCAGCCCCATGCAACCCACAGAACCAATCCCGAGCCCCCTTCCACGAAACCCTATTCTGCGCATCCAAGGGACCCGAACTGCAACAGCTAGTTTCCTGGGCTCGTTTGGCTCGAGCCACTCGAGCCATTCGAGTCTAGGCAACCCTCACACACCCTAAATCCCTTCGACCAGCAGTGGTACAAACCATGGCTAAGAAAATCATGAAGATGATCAAGAATCACAAGAACAAACGCATAAAACCATAACAAATCTCGTTTTTCTGAAAATTCTTAAAGGAAACTGATGCTCACGCACACACACATGCATAAACACTGATATGGCACGTTAAAATGAAAAGGGACATGCCTTGCACCGATGTTTGAAGAGAAATAGGCGCGTGGAATGATTTCGGGACGACGGGGCGACGACAACTTGACTTGGAGCTTCAAAAACGTGGCTATGGAGTCCTAGGGGGTGATGGCCGATGAAGATGGTGCGGTGGCGGCTGAGTAATTTAACGTAGGATTTTGGGGGTAGGTTTAGGGTAATTAGAATAAAATAAGGTTTAGGATAATTAAAATATTAATAAGGGTTTTAAATATACAATATATATATAACTTAAAAACTCTAAATAATATTTAAAATCTGATAACTTTAATAAAATCCCGAAATATATAATTAAGGGAATTTTAAAGATAGTAAAAAGTCATTATTTTGGCTAAATTTGGATAAAAATGGACTCCTAAAATTATATAAAATTAAATACTGATAATTTTGAGGAAATAAAACTCAAAATAATATTTTTGGGCTCTAAAAATGCTCATGAAGTAAATTGGATAAAAAGTTGTCATCTCGTCCGTCCACGGTCCCGTCTACGCGATTAAATAATTAAAATTTCCATAAATCATGAAAATCACTAATTATGGGTTAAGTGCTTAAAAATAACTTAAAACATGCACAAATAATTTCACATAATTATTTAACCCATAAATCTAAAATTTTAAATAAATAAATTTCCTAATTATGCATGCGAATTTACTTATTAAAAATACTGGGTGTTACACTCTTCAACTCTATTCCTACACCAAAATTATTCACAGAAGAATCAAATAAATCAATGTGATTACAAGCACGTACTTCATCTTGGTAATTCGTGGTCTTATAAATATTAAAAGTGACCGCTTCACCACCAACTCGTAGAGTTAATTCACCCTTCTGCACATCAATTAAAGCTCTTCCAGTTGCCAAGAATGGTCACCCCAAAATTAGAGGGACATCTTGATCTTCTTCCATGTCAAGTACTACAAAGTCAGCATGAAAAATAAATTTATCTACTTTTACCAATACATTCTCCACAATACCGCGAGGATAAGTAAGAGAACAGTCAGCCAACTGCAAAGTAATCTTGGTTGGCTTCACTTTGCCAAGCTCTAAGGCACTGAAAATAGACAAAGACATTAAATTAATACTTGCACCTAAATCACATAATGCTCTATTAATAGTTGCACCACCAATAATACAAAAAATAGTAAAACTCCCTGGATCTTTCAATTTTTGTGGTAATTTCTTTTTCAAGATGACGCTGCACTCTTCGGTCAAATTCACCGTCTCAAATTCTTCAAGCCTTCTCTTTCTCGCCATCACATCCTTCATGAATTTTGCATAGTATGACATCTGCTCCAAAGCATAAGCGAATGGAATATTTATATGAATTTTCTTGAAGATGTCAAGAAACTTAGAAAACTTCTCATCCAACGCTTTTTTTTTGAACCTTTGAGGATATGACAGAACAGGTTTTGGCACAGGCGGTTTCTCAGGCATAACTGCAGACTTGCTAGAATTTTTGCTATCAGATTTTTCAGACTCCACCACAATCTCTTCAACTTCCTCATCATCCACTGCCTTTGGGTTATCAACCCCAAGTTCTTTACCACTTCTCAAAGTAAAAGCCTTGAATTGCTCCCTTGGATTAACCTCAGTATTGCTAGGAAACACACCTCTATGCTGATTATTCAATGCATTCATTCAAGATTTTTTATAGAAGCGCTCACATTGGTCAAGTGCGTCTCCATACTATCAAGCTTATTCTCATTCCTCTTAAATCTTGTAGATGACTCTGAAATAAAATTATGCACCAAATCTTCCAAAGATGCCTTACCCTCACCATTCTGAGTATTGCCCCGATGGAGAATTCAACACATTTTTATTGTTTGCATAGGAAAATTTCTCATGATTACGCAAACTATGATGATATTGGTTGGTTACAGGATTACCTCGATAGTTGTTGTAATTTCTGTTATTCATATATTGAGCTTGCTCCACACTCTCAAATCTATCAGCAGAATTTACGGCTGTCGCCAGTGATGCTGTCTCAATAGAACTTTGATTCCCTTTGGTCAGTGCAGCCAACTGTGTAGAAATAGTAGCCATCTGAGCAGTCAAAGCAGTAAACACATCAACCTCATGAATTCCAACAGGATTCCTTATCGCAGATCTCTCACTCGGCCATTGATAATTGTTAATCATCATTTGCTCAAGCATTTCATAAGCCTCCGCAGGAAATTTAGAAAAGATCGAACCTCCAGCAGCAACATCCACAGAAATCCTAGTTGGCCCATTCAAACCATTGTAGAATAACTCAATCTGTTCCCAGTCCAAAAAATTATGGTTCGGACACTTTCTAAGAAATTCCTTGTACCGCTCCCAAGCTTCATACAACAACTCATGATCTTGCTGTTTGAAAGTAGTGATCTCAATTTTTAGTTGAGCAAACTTGGCAGGCGGAAAGTACTTAGCCAGAAATTTAGATGTCATGTCCTCCCACGTAGTGATGCTCCCAAGAGGTAATGACTGCAACCAACTATGAGCATTGTCCCTAAGAGAGAACGGGAACAATTGTAGTCTGATGGTGTCTTCAGTAACACCATGAATCTTCACTGTGTCAGCAATCTCAAGAAAATTACGCAGGTGCAAATTTGGATCTTCAGTAGCTGCACCTCGAAACTGATTCTGCTGCACCATATTGATCAGAGCTGGCTTCAATTTAAAATTATTTGCTGTGTTGTTCTGCTTAGCTATTTCAAAATAATGATTGTTGATCACTGGTCTAAAGTTCTTTGATTGGCACCGGAGCATTATTGACAAATCTTTCTCTTTCTTCAGCCATTTGTTGCAACTCTTCTCTTCTAGCTTTTCTCAACGCTTTAGCAGTTTTCTCGATTTTCGGATCAAAGAGTAGTGAGTCGTAACTTTGGCTTTTTCGCATAAACTGCATAGACAGGAAAAATTTAAAATTAGAATCAATAAATTAAAATAAAATGCTCTAAATATAATTAAGACTAATTAACACAATTTAATATAAATCAAATAAAATTCATTCCCCGACAACGGTGCCAAAAACTTGTTGCGTAATTTTGTGTCCGCAAGTGCACTGTGTTAAGTTTTAATATATAAAATGAGTCCAAGTTGATCCCACAGAGAATGAATAAAAAGATATTATATTAAATATTTGTAAGTAATCAAATCTAAATCCTATGAAGAGCTACGAGAATGGTTTGAGTTTAAATAGCTAAAATATGCAATAATTAAAATTAAATAACGACGAGTTCGCAAGATGAAAATTCTATACGAGATGAATGCTAGAAGTTTGAATTCACTTGACTGTCCACCATACTTTATTTCTAATGATTGTTTAATTATAAATTCTTCTAGTTTATCAGCCAAGAATCCCTATTATTTTCTACTACCTCTCTCGAGTGTCAAGCAGAAATTCGTATTCAATAGCAAACTCAATATCTCTATCTAAGTTCAACTATTAAATCCGGTAAATGACACAGTAATTCTTACAAAGGCTTCAATGGAGTTATAGACCTCTCGAACTCTATAAACACCAATGATATATTTTCCTACGGTCCTATTCAAAATTGCCTCTCTCGAGTTCTAGATTTCAAATAAATATAACAATTCAACTAGTGATCAGTTAATTGAACGCAATCAATTTAGGAAAACACAAATAAACCAAATGAAGAATTCTCATATATCAATCAAAATATCAAAAACATGGTTTCAAGTCAAGCTACGTCGTTCCTCTAAACTAAGGAATTAGTTCATAACAAAAATAAAAATCAAACAAAGCATGTTCTTGAACATCATTAAAAAATTAGGATAATGAATGAAATAAAAACAAAGGTAGATGATGCTTCTCCATCTCCGGTAGTCGCTTTGTCCGTCTTCGTGCCAAGAATGCTTTTTCTCCTTTTTTCTTGGTCTTTAGCCGTAAAAAATTGATGAAAACCCTCGATTCTCCTCTAATATATGTCAAAGAGTCCTTTTAAAGTTCGAGACTAAAAGTTTTCGAAAATACGATACATCAGGCGCGGGAGCACTACCCTCGGGCGCAGGTGCACCACGTTTTTTGGTTCAAGGTCCCGGGTGTGCTGTCCTCGGGCGCAGGTGCGCTGATCGCCGATAATTTTCTCAAAAATAAGAGCTACTGGGCGCGGGTGCGCTACAACGCAATATTATTGAAAAAATCATTACTTGAGTTCTAGCCGTCGGATCGAGCTGAAATTTTGAAAGCAGCTTTAAAACATCTTATAATTCATTTTGAACGATGAGATTGGATTTGGACTATCTATCAGCTCCAATAATTTTGTAAACTTGCAGCTCCGTAATTACTTTTTCCATCTCTTCTCGGTACTTTTCCTCCAATCCTTGCATTTCACAAAAACAACAACAAATACGCATAAAATCTACTCTATACATCACAAAAGTCAAGTCAAATCATATGCAAATTAAGTGCATAAAATGCACTTATCAGTTAGATCAAATATTGACAGTGTTTCTTTGGCACCGATAAAAAAAGTCATGGGTCATCAAATTGTCACTAAAAGACTCTGTCAGTTCAACCTCTACTAGAGAAGCTTCTTTCTGAGGAGAAGAACCGACAATAGAAGATGACACACCAACATCTCTTGATCCCGCAATCATGGATGCATTTGAAACGACTCACGCCTCTAATATAATTAAATAATAAATAAAAGTACGGATTTTTCAAAAAAAAAAATCCATGAACCGTTTGAAAATATTAAAAGCCATCCTGTCCCATTAAGCATTTCAAAACAATTAAAATAAACACATGATAAATTCCGAATCGGATAACATAAAATTTTTAAAAAAAGTTAATCTCACATAGTTGCGGAAAAACGAGTAAATAAGTTTACATGCCAAATTTTCAAAGCAGGGAAGACACATCTTGCAAATTACAAAAACGTTTGAAATTCTTCAATTCATTATTACAATCATCAGAGTTTGCGGAAACCAGAAGCAGCGGCGGTCAAGGGCCTGCACCACCGGTGACCTTACTCTGGGGATCCTGCCCCTCAGTCCCTAGGAACTCATCCTCACCTGCACCAAGTAGATGTAGTGAGCCTAAAGACTCAGCAAAAATATGGAAGAAATAACGAGTACTACATAAGTACATGCACACACAGATTAAAAATAGTTTGTAATAAAATACTTTGTTTTTGCCCAATACTTTAAACAAAAGACTTCTAAAATGAATGAGAACATGAATATAACATATGCATGGCTAAGTCAAACATAATTAATGTAACTGCATAAACTGTACTGAAACATAGTCATATAAATTTTGAACTTAGATCCTTGGATTGTGACTCTGTACTTTCGATCTCGATCAAGGTTGCAGCATACTATGCCGCAAGGAAGTCAGGATATCTCCTAACTCGTCTTGCCCTATAGGTGGTAAGGAAAGCCAAGATTTCTCCCAACTCGTCCAAACCCATAAATTTGGTAAGGAAAGCCAAGACGTCTCCCAGCTTTTCCAAACACATTCTTTCATATAGTCACAACCATCTCACTTCGTTCATAAAAATATTTTCTTTCATTCTTGATTCAGGGACTTAGCATGCATGTGTAGATGTAATGTACTCATAAATATTTACTCAATAATCATGCAAGAGACTCGAATATAGATGACCAGGATTGTGATTTAGGGAACACACCAAGGGTAGGAATCTAAACCATAAATTTGCGCTTAAGACATTCCGAGCGGTTCTCCCTAAAACTTATAACACACTCAATTCTTATTAAAAAAGGATTCCGCTTGAAACCACAACTCCCACGCACTTAAAACTAAGTATAAAAGTCATCCTCGATGCACCACTCTTTGCTTAACCAAGCTATAAATTTAGATTTGCGGACAACAATCTTACAATACAAAAATTCTGCACCTCTCTAATCCAAGGCCTAGAACTCGACCAAAACTTAACCGAATTAATTCGCGCTTTCACTGACATAATCCTAACATCTAAGACTAATTCCAGACCCGAGCCCTTAACCAAATACTGATTTTCAGCCCTATTCCAAGCACTTGTTTCCGGGCAACTCACACATCGACAAAATTCTGCTCAAGTCCCATTTCTATACTCTTCCAAAAACTTAGCCATAGGCCTCCCAATTTCTAAACCAATAAACTAGGATCATGACCAATACTTAGACCCATCTCAAACCCCTAAGAACTCACCCCTCTCCAGCTTAACTTAACACAAAATGACAGCGCCTAGCAGCACCCCATTACCGAGCTCACCAACCCAAAATTCGATGCCCCTTATTCACCAATTTGTTTAGCCAATCACAACACCTCCTAAGCATTACCATGTGAGCTACATTCTCACCCATGTAGCCCCTACCTCACCATCCAATCATTCATAAACCATAACAGTAAAACCGATCCAAGCAATGCAAATAAGAAAATGTTTTTTTTCCGAAAACATGGGCATCAATGAAAAACACCATTTAACTTCATAAATCATTTCATTCCTTAACAAAAAATCATAATATCATAAATTCTCAAGCATGAACGTGGGAAAATCTTGACTGAAACCATCGAATAGGGCACGAAAATTTCTAAAAAAAATGAAATGCAAAAACACAATTCAAACACACGACATAATAATCTAGTTGGGGCCAAAAGGAACCATATTCTTGCCTCACGAAAAAAACGAAAGTCAGAAATGAGAGCTCGAAATATGCTGGAAACCAAGCTAAAGGGGCTGCAAAATAGCTCGAACAGCTTGCTAAGGGGGATGGCTTTGTCGGAGCCGGCAGCTGGCGGTGGCTGGAGTCGACGGCGGCGGCTGGAACTCCAAGGGAAGAAGAAGCCGATCGAAAGATAGAGAATGGGGGAGAAGGTGCACGCTTGGGCTAGGGTTAAGTCTTGAGTTAAGTACTAAGTTTGAGAGTGTACGCATAGACGTAAGTATATAAATGTGAGTGTATGAGTGTTATGGAAAAAGTGCTACACACTTTTAAAAAGTGTTTTTAGCAACTTAGGAATTAAAAATTAACACTTTAAATATTTTGATTTCGCAGCGATAAATAAATATTTAAACAATAAACAAAGCGATTAAAATAAGTTTAAACAAACTAGACTAACATTTAAAATAATTTAAATAAATACACAAACGAAAAAAAAATCTTTAAAATAATTTAGACAATTAAAAATGATTTAAATAAATAAGCTAGGTATTTAAAATAATTTAAAGTAGTTAACCACTAACTTACATTATTTAAAACAAATAAGTTTGACAATCAAAAGTATTTAAATAAATAAGCTAAACAGTTAAAATCATTTAAATATGCAAGTTTAAACTTTTAAAATTTAAAACAACTAAGTTGCACACTAAAATCATTTTGACAAATAAACTTAAACAATTAAAAACATTAATTAAATAGTTAGTACAATAAAAATCATTTGAAATAAATAATAAAATATTTTATTAACACATAATTCGCATAAAAAATTTAAATCAATTAAACCCAAAAATAATAATCTTAATATTTATTAAATTTAATGCATGCAATTTAGTAAATTAGATTTTAGGTGCTACAACATTAGTCCATCCTAATCCAATCTGCTCAACTATAGCAATTCACCATTAAAATTTTCAGAAAGTAATTTCATTTAAGCTATTACTCCAATTCTACTAAGAAAAAGGACTTGTTTAATCCATTAGGTACATCATCAATTCATCATCGATTTAAAGACATTGGGAAACATCTTTAAAACATTGATCAGCTTCGTTAGGACACGTCAATATGAAATCAGAGATGGGAATGCATACAATTCAATTCATACTTTAACTATAGTAATTCCAGTTCAAGTTTAATTGAAAGCTTCACATATTCGGCCAAAAATCAAACTCGAAAACGAACTCCTCTCACTACAATAAAAAAAAATGCGCAAGGCAGCAACCACTAAAGTAAGAAACACAAGTTTCCAAAAAAAACCAATTAAAAAACCAAACTAAAAAAATTTTGACATTCGCCATATTAAAGCAACTAAAACTCGAAACAACAACCTCGCAAAGAAATGGGAAGAAACCAACCTCGTGCACTTTGAGTAGTTCCAAGATGACCAATTGTAAGAAAAATAAACGGGTCACCCATGAGGACTGACCCGATTCGACCCAAATTAATTCAAAGTTTAATTTTGAATTATTAGAGGGAGTAGTTATTTTTTGTTTGAATAACTTGCAACTCCCTCTTTAACTTCATCAGAATATATTTTACAAAGAAGGGCCGATACATTTCTTTATATTAATTACAATCAATATCATACCACTTTTATTAAGCACTTGGATTGTGAACTCGACTCCTTTCCGTTCGTGATTGGATCCGGATCATCGAAGCATAAATATCGTCGGAGGCAAAGTTGGTAAATCAAATACAAACGATCCTATATCGAATTATGTGTTATTCGATTCAAGATATTCGAATATGTTTTTCCGTCATTGGTATTAGAGCCATGTTAGTTGAATTTTTAACTTGGTTTCGATGTTTTAAATGCATATGTTTTGATTCTGTTCGGAGTCCATTTTTCGTCAGAAAGTTCCTTATGAATTTAATTAACATTTTAATTTGTTCGATACATATATATGCTACAAGGTAGAATCAGCATGTGAGTGTTTAAACAAATTTATGAAAGAGTAGAAAATCGTAAGAAATGATAAGGATATATAGTGGTGAAATCTGCCATGTGTATCCGAAAAAATGAGAATTTAATATGTATCATTTTGTTGTTTTGGTCAAGCGGTGCATGATTGAATAAGCCCATGAAAGTTTTTTTTAAATTGAAAGAAACATGGCGTGATGATGGATGATGCACGTTAGTTTAAATATGATGCATATTTAAAAAAAATCAAACAAACGATGTGTACATTGATGAGAAATTAAGAAATGAGATTGTACAATTTTTTTTGAATTGGTACAAGGTAGTAGCAATTATTTTTTTTCTTATCATTCGATATTTTTTTCCGAAAATTAAACTCTTAAAGGAGTTTGTAATTGTTTAGCATGATTATGAAAATCATTTTGTTATGGCTAATGTGATCCATAATAAGAGTCCATGTGTTAAATATATATAAAAAAAGAGGATCCTGCCCATAATATTGAGAATGAGAAATCATATATTTTTTTAAAATTTTAAATATTATGGTTGGCTTTGTGTCCAATATAATATTTATTCTCATCTTATATAGATATGGTAAGATTTAAACACACCCTGAGCATCCTTCGAGGAACAGCTAAACTTCAAAGAGTCCCTTAACGAATAGCAAAGTTGCACATGTTTAAGTAATATAAAATGAATCACATGCATAGCATGCCTCAACATATTAAAGTTTGGGACGACATGCATATGGATCTTGTGCATTTGGGTCATTATTTTCGAGATTATGATATATTTCGAATATTGAGAGATTCTCTGCCTGGACGTTGGAAGAGCATGTTCGATGAAATATTTAATGAAAAAGAATATTCGTCGATCTTCCTTAAAGATTTACAGTCTTCACTAATTAAAAGATGAAGGAAAGAGGTAGAACTCGAGAAGAAAAAGTCATTATCTTTAAGAATAAATACTTGTGCTCGTCTCTTGAAGTTTCGCTCCATCTGACAGGCTCTCAAAGGGAATGACCAAAATGATAACCCGCATGTGCAATAAGAAGAAATTAGATTTTATTTAGGGAAATGACTTGTTATAATCTATGTTTCTATGTTTAGTTGTAAATGTTTTATATGAACATGTTATCTGGCACAAGTAATGTAGTTTATATTTTATTTTTGTTTGAATATTAGCATGTTGTAAACTTTAATGTTAGTTTATGTACATACATGCTTATTTATATATGCCTATTTGGAATTTATTAAGATATTCCAAGTTAAGTGGGAGTTTTAGGCTGGAAGAATTTGAGTGATTTTCACCTAAAATCATTGATATAATTTTTTTTGTAACTTTGAAATTAAATTTTGTGATGATGCAATATTAGGATTGTAGATGATGATTGGAAACTTAGTGAACTTTTGAGTCTATGCCTTAATGTTAAATCATCATAGATGTTAATTACAAGTACAAAACTAATGTGTACATTTAATGAGCATTAACATGTGTTATCACCTCTAAAATATACAGACCATGGCATCCAAATCTATCATTGCTGATCTTAACAAAGGTGACAAACTGAATGGTGACAACTATGATACTTGGCGCCATAAGATTTGGTATGTGATTGATGAGCAAGATGCCTTAGATGGTATCAACCAAATCATGCAGGATCCCGGTGTGGGAAACACTGTTCAGCATAGGAGAGATCAAGAAGCTTACCAAGCATGGAAAAAGAAAGATTCCACTACTCGTGCTATTCTGGTTAGCTCTGTGATTGATGATCTCATCCATGAATGTGAACGACATCCTACTGCTCATGATATTTGGGTGTACCTAAGGGAGAAATATGGAGGTACCACTGTCACCTGCCTGAGGCAATTGACTATCAAGTTTGACACTTACAAGAAACAAGCTGATCACAACATCAAACAAAATTTGAGAACTATGTCAAACATGATACGTGAATTGACATCGGCTGGTCATATTCTCTCTGATGAGCAGCAAGTTCAAGCTTTGATTCGATCTCTTCCTAAAACGTGGGATCATCTGAAAGTAAATATGACTCACAATGATAGCATTAAGACTTTCTCTGATGCTTCTTGCCATATTGAACTTGAGGATGAGCGGCTTGGTGCTGCTAAGTCCATAGCAAGTGAGTTTGTGGCTGAATCTAGTTCCAAGAAAGCTTCGGGCTTTAAACGTTATAAGAACTGGAATAAAAACAGGAAGGGAAAGAATGTTGTGGAAGTATCCAAGAAGAACAACTTCAAGCCAAACCAAAAGAATAAGCGTAAGTGGTTTGAGAAGAAGAAAGATAAGAGCAAAATTAAGTGCTATAATTGTCAAGCATTTGGTCATTTCGCTCGTGAGTGCCCTGAGCCTAAAAAGGTAGCACTTGATAACACTTTTGTGAGTACTATATGTGTCTCTAGTACTGTTTTATTAACTGAATCTTATCCTGTGTGGATTGTAGACTCAGGAGAAACAGACCATGTAGCTAGAGATCGTGAAGCGTTTGTAGATTTTTGTCGAGTTCCTAGTGGTACAAGATGGATATATGTAGGAAATAATGCAAGAGTTGAAGTCAAAGGAATCGGTACTTGCAAACATGAGTTGCATGAAGGCCGAGCTCTTATCCTACATGATTTTCTCTATGCACCGGAAATTCGACAAAATCTAGTATCTGTTGTTGTTCTTCTAGGATTAGGATTCTGTTTGAACTTTAGTAATACTCTTGTTCGTATCTACTATGGCAATATGTATTATGGTTTTGGACATCTTAGGAATGGTTTTATTGTGTTGGATTGTGACAAAAAAATATTTAACTATTATGTAGATCGTTGTGTTTCGTTAAATGTTTGTTCATCTAGTCATGCAAATATGGATGCTTATACTTGGCATGCTAGATTTGGTCACATTCGGCAATATATAATGAATCGACTAATGAAAGTAGGACTATTGGGTTCTATTTCTAAAGTTGATTTTTCGAATTGTGAACACTGTCTTGCTGGTAAAATGACACGAAAACCATTTGGAAAAGCAATTAGGGCAGAATTTCCATTGCAATTGATTCATTCAGACATATGTGGTCCAATGAGTGTGAAGGCTAGACATGGAGCCTCTTACTTCATTATGTTTATAGATGATTTCACTCGTTATGATCATGTCTATTTGATTTCACATAAATCTGAAGCATTAGAATGCTTTAGATGTTATGCAAATGAAGTAGAAAACCAAATGGACAAAACCATAAAGGCCTTGAGAACTGACAGAGGTCGTGAATATCTATCAGATCAATTTAAGGATCTATGTAATGAAAAGGAAATAATTAGACAATTGACTACTCCTTACACACCTTAGCAAAATGGTGTTGTTGAGAGAAGGAATAGAACATTGTTGGATATGACGAGGTCCATGATGGCGCAAGCTAATTTGCCTATTTCTTTTTGGGAAGATGCTTTATTAGTTGCGGCCTATATCCTGAACAAGGTACCTTCAAAGTCAGTTACTTCCACGCCATATGAACTTTGGACTGGTAGGCAATCGGATCTCGGTAACCTTAGACCTTGGGGATCAGCTGCTTATATTTATGATTCTACAAGTAAATATGGAAAGTTGGGTCCTCGAGGAAAGAAATGTATTTTTATTAGATACTCTGAGCATTCTAAGGGTTACGTGTTCATTGGTGAACAAGATGATGGAAGTATTACTGAGATTGAATCACGAAATGTAAAATTTCTGGAGAATGACTTTCCTAAGCGAGGTGAAATAAAGGGGAATGAACCTTTATTTGAGTTATCTGATTCAGATAACGGGTTTTTGTCAAATGAGTCATCTAAAGCTCAAGTGGATTAGTTGTTGTTTGATCGTAGTGGGAGAAATCCTGATCACAATGATTCATCTGATCAGAGTGGAGAAATCCTAATGGTCCTGCTCACGATGATTCATTCGATCCGAGTGGGAGCAATCCTGACTACGATTCGAGTGGGAGCAATCATGACCACGATGATTCATCTGATCTCCAACTTTGAAAGAGTAATAGGAAAGGTATGCCTAAATGTCATTATGAGATTGATGGGAACACATATGTCATATCTTCAGTTGATGAAGAAGAGCCTAAAAACATAAATGAAGCTCTATCTTGTCCTTCGAGGGACAAATGGATAAATGCAATGGAAGAAGAAATGGATTCAATGAAATTAAACAAATTTTGGAAAATAGTTGAAATTCCAAATGGTCGTAAAGCTATTGGGAACAAATGGATTCCCAAAATTAAGCGAAAGGCTGATGGAACAATAGAGAGGTATAAGGCTCGACTAGTGGCAAAGAGTTATACTCAATAAGAGGGTATTGATTATGAAGAAACTATTTCGCCAGTAGTGAGATTTACTTCTATTCATCTGTTGTTGGCCATAGTTGCTAATTTGGATTTAGAATTATATCAAATTGATGTTAAGACTGCGTTTCTCAACGAAAAACTTGAGGAAGAAATCTACATGGAACAACCAGTAGGTTTTGTCGTTAAAGGTCAAGAAAACAAAGTTTGTAAATTGAACAGATCAATTTATGGCCTTAAGCAATCTTCTAGACAATGGTATTTGAGATTTCACAAAGCGATAATCTCATATGAATTCATTATGATTGATGAAAACCATTGTGTTTATGTGAAGAGATATGTCGATGACATATTGTTAGCTGGAAATGACAAAGAGTATATAGAAACCATTAAGAAGTGGTTGTCCTCAAATTTTGAGATGAAGGACATGGGTGAGGCGGATTACATTCTAGGTGTTAAAATTCACAGAGATCGTTCTAAGAGACTTTTTGCATTTTCTCAAAAATCTTATATTAAAAAGGTTCTAGAGCGATTTAGAATGTCGAATTGCAAACCCACTGATACTCCTGTGGCCAAAGGCGAGAACTTGAGTCGTGAAATTTGCCCAAACACTTCTGAAGAAATCCATGAGATGTCTAAAGTTTCATATTCAAGTGCAGTTGGGAGTTTGATGTACACAATGATATGTACTCGTCTCGATATTTGTTATGATGTGGGTCTGGTCAACAGGTATCAATCTAATCCAGGAAAAAGACACTGGAGTACGGTTAAAAGGATTCTGAGATACCTAAAAGGCACTACAGATTATTTCCTCTATTATCAAGGAAAGGATCTAACACTAATGGGATACACAGATGCTGACTGGGTGGTGATTTAGATGAGCGTAAATCCACCTCTGGATATGCTTTCTTGTTAAATGGTGGATTCATATCTTAGAGAAGTAAGAAACAAACATGTGTATCTATATCCACAATGGAAGCAGAATTTGTGGCGTGTGCTTCTACAGTGCAAGAAGGTGTTTGGTTGAAAAGATTTCTAGATCATTTAGGTTTAGTAAGCAATCCAGTGGGAGCTGTAACGGTTTATTGCGATAATCAATCAGCAATTGCTTACACAAAAGACCCTAAATATCATGGAAAAATCAAACATATCGATACAAAGTACAATTTCATCAGAGATATTGTCGAAAAGAAGGAGGTGACTTTGAAATACATGCCTACGCGCATGATGGTGGCTGATCCTTTTACTAAGCCAATACCAAGATATATCTTCATCGATCATGTTAGATCTCTTGGACTACGTAGGATGCGATTGTAGTAGAACACATGAATAATTAAGACATTGTGCTCATTATTATAAGAATGTTCATTATGCGCTATGTGTACACATTTATTTTATGAATGAATTTTTTATCTGCGCATTAAAGGTATGTCTGAAAAGTTGAGATTGACTCTCTCACACGAGCAATCGCCTCTGATGTTGAGAAACATGCAGAGATGAGACAGTATTGATTTTTGTAGTGAATAAAATTAATACATATGTTACCTTGGTCATGAATTCCCAAGATGAGATTACTTCATGAAATTGTAATCGGAATGGATTTTCCCACAATCCATTAAACTTGTCTATAGCCAGATTAGATTTTTCAATATATTGATACATGTTGGAGGATAAACGAGGTGAAAACTCAAGTTAAGTGTTGAGACACACTTGAACTAAGATCTGTACGATGTGAATATTATATATATGACATACGCTTCCAAAAGGAGGAAGAATCACATCGTAGCACGTGTTTTCATACCACGTGTGCTGAAGTGACCATATGTTTGTGAACAAACAAGACTAAAGGTCTAGCCCTCATGTGCGAGTGGGAGATGTAAGAAAAATAAACGGGTCACCCATGAGGGCTGACCCGATCCGTCCCAAATTAATTCAAAGTTTAATTTTGAATTATTAGAGGGAGTAGTTATTTTTTGTTTGAATAACTTGCAAATCCCTCTTTACCTTCATCAGAATATATTTTACAAAGAGGGGCCGATACATTTCTTTAGATTAATTACAATCAATATCATACCACTTTTATTAAGCACTTGGATTGTGAACTCGATTCCTTTCCATTCGTGATTGGATCCGGATCATCGAAGCATAAATATCGTCGAAGACAAGGTTGGTAAATCAACTACAAACGATCCTATATCGAATTATGTGTTATTCGATTCAAGATATTCAAATATGTTTTTCCGTCACCAATACTATACCTTTGACATAGCAGAATACAGAATACTCACACTTCTTTACATGATGTAATACACCTGTCTTGTTAGGTTTAATACTAGGGTTAATTGCCAATCACTCCCTAAACCAATTTATAACTTATTTATAAATCCCTACATAAATAAAACTTACTTTCAACTCTCTGGAGAGAGAAACTTTTGTTTATAAATACCAATTATACCCTTATCTCTTAAAATTCATAAAAAAAAATAAAAAAAAAATTAGAGAATGGATAATAATAAAAATAAAACCAATCCAAATAGTATATATATAAAAATTTAAATTAAAATCAAAGAACATAAACCATATCATATACATGTTTATGTTGATACAGGAGCAAGTATGTGTTTAGGAAGCAAACATATACTTCCAAATCATTATTGGAAGAAATATGATAAATGAGTTAAAGTTCGAATAGGAGATGGATCAATAATCATGCTTGACACAGTAGCAGAAAAATTAAAAATAAAAATTGAGGAAACAAAATTTGTAATACCCATTATATACCAAATAGAATCAGGAATGAACATTATAATAGGAAATAACTTTTTAAGAGAATATCTTCCTTTTACACAATCTGAAAATCACATAACTTTAAACAAAGGATCATCAATGATTTATATTCCTAAAATACGAACAGTATTTCGTGTAGGAAATGAAGGATTTACAAAGAATTTTCATAAACGAAATACAAATCCAATAGAACTAAAAATAGAAAATATTTTAACAATTAATCATGAAAAAGAAATCATGAAAAACTTTCATGATATTTGTTCTAAAAATTCTCGGGACAAAATTAAGAAAAGAAAACAATTCATTGCTTCAATAAAACTTAAAGACCCTAATATCACAATCTGTGAAGCACCAAGAAGATGCAATATGGATGATGTAAAAATATTCGAAAAAGAGGTTCAAGAATTACTAAAGCTTAAGATAATCATCCCAAGCAAGAGTCCACACTCTTTACCAGCCTTTTATGTCAGTAAGAAAGACACTGATAAGAAAAGAATGGTAATTGATTATCGAAAAATGAATAATGCAACAATTATGGATGGATATTACATCCCAAACAAGAATGATTTACTATCTTATATAGGAGGAATGAAATATTTCTCCAGTTTAGATTGTAAATCAGGATTCTGGCAAATTCAGCTAGAACCACAAACACAATTACTTACATCATTCAGTTGTCCAAAAGGACAGTATCAATGGACTGTATTACCTTTCGGACTTAAACAAGCACCAGGTATCTTTCAAAGATATATGGATGAATCTTTTAAATCATATGTAGATTTTTGTTGTGTTTATATAGATGACATATTAATTTATTCAAAAACACTAGATCAACATTATAAAGACCTCATGACAGTATTAGATATTTGTCATAAAAATGAAATTATACTTTCTGAAAAGAAAGCACAATTGTTTAAAACAAAAATAAATTATTTAGAATTACAAATAGAAGATGGAAAACATTGTTTACAACAGCATATACTTAAGAAAATTCACGATTTTCCTAGTGAAATCAAGGATAAAGATCAATTAAGAATATTTTTAGGATTATTAACTTATTCTGAAAATTACATTAAGAAACTTGCAGAAACCAGAAAACCTCTTTAGGTAAAACTTAAACAAGACTACAAGTGGAAATGATCTAAAAAAGATACTAATTATATAGATACTATTAAAAAGAAAATAATTAGTAATCTTCCTGAGTTATATTTTTCTTCCAATAAAGATATAATAATAATTGAAACAGACGCTTCAGATGAGTACTAGGGAGCATGTTTAAAAGCTTATACAGGATAAAAAAATTTAGAAGAACTTACTAAAACAGCTACTAGAAAAAATGAAGAATTATGCAATTATACATCAGGAACTTTTCAAGATGCACAATTAAATTATCATTCAAATGAAAAAGAATTATTAGCTTTAATATTCACAATTAGGACTTATGAAATTTATCTTATTCCTAAACTTTTTTAGTAAGAACAGATAATATGAATTTAACATATTTCAAGACAAGGAAAATATCAAGAAATGCAGGGAGAAATGCAGCAAGGCTAATTAGATGGCAATTGGAATTGAACCATTATCAGTTCGAAATACAACATGTCAAAGGAATGGATAATTCATTACTCGACGCATTAACCAGAGAACTTCATCCAAATTATACTATCCGTAGTAACGGAATAACAAAAGAGATCCTAAGTGATCCAGAAAATGACCACGAGTCATCCGAATATGTCTTAGAAAGCATGGGGAATATAAATTGATGAAATGAGATTTATATTCAGAGACATGAATTATTTTATGACTTTCAGTCATCCGAACATGCCTCAGAAAGCATGGAAAATATAAATTGATAAAATGAAATTTATATTCAGAAACATGAATTACTCTATGAGTAAAAACAATCAATCTCATTTATGAAGATTGATTCAATTCTTGCAAAAGAATTTCATAAATGCAATGATACGCATAATAAAACTATCCGAGTTACTCACGAAAAAGAGTTAAATTTCTAACCAGTTATATATATATATATATATATATATATATATATATGTTTTATTGTGCAGGATGGAACAATTAAATCAATTAGAAGAACAATTGATTGACATAGATGAAGAAATTCAGATTCTTCAACAAAGAAAAAATAATATAAAAGGAAAAATTCAGAGGATTAAAGAAAAGATGACAACATCATCATCATCATCCTCACCAAAAACTCCAATCAAGTTAGCAACTCCATTTAACAAAATAATGGAGATGAATGAAAAACAGTCAGTTGTCACAACCAACACTGATAACAAAGAAAAAGAAAAGAAGAAAGAACCGGTGGTCACAGCCAACACCGAGAAAAATGAAAAAAAATAAAGGACGTTTAAAAGTGCCCTTGAAGCAAGAGAAAGAAAGAAGGTCAATCTGCGACCACAAAAACCAATTTTTGAAAAAAACAAATTTTTCAGAAAAACTCAAGACTGAATTCTTTGAAACACTAAACTATTTAAGAATAGCCAAACCATCTGCAGAATCTTGGCTACAAACTTGTGACACACAGAGCATATCAAGAGCAAGAACACTGCAAGGTGCTCCAGCGCATGAAGTCGCAAGATTCTTTTCAAATGGATTATTAAGTGGATTGGAAGTCAGTCCCAACAATCAAGAAATAGAACTATTTCCATATCAATTGAAAAATAGTATCATCCAGTTCAAGAAAGCAGTCTTTAAGGACGATCCAGTATTAACATTGAGTATTCACTCAACCCTTCCAGATTGGGATGATAACAAATTCTATCAACCAATGGTATATATTCAATGTCGAAAACAAAAAGACAAGTTCTTATTCGAAGGATCAAATGAAGAGAAACCAGTAATGGATATCTCAACACTTCCTGAGATAAGAATAAAGACATTTATTGACATGATCTCAAAGACAAGAAAGATTGATGGAAACTCAAAGGTTAAAATAAATTTTGCAACCAGCAAAATTTTATTAACCACTGGACACAAGAAGACAATCCAAAAGAAAGAACAAGCCATGTTAGCTCAATTCGAAGCTCCAATCTATGAAGCAAGAGTTGACATGACCCGAGAAACCCAATAAATGTTATGTCAAAAACTAAAAACAATGATTTCCACTCACAAATGTGGACATTGCCAACCCATTCAGACAGAAGAAACATTTGTCAAAAAGGACAAACCAGCTGTCAAAGAAGACAAACCAATAAAAAAATGGTCCGAATGTACCAGTGATTCAGAAAGTGACACAATGTAAAAACAAATGAAATCGTGGACCACACCACATGTGAAAGGCATCCACTCAGATGTAAAATGAGCTGTTTTCCATTATGTAGTATGGTCCCCCTCTTTCTTTATTTTTACTACTGTATGCGTTTCTCCACGCCTATAAAAGGAGATGTTTGTGTTGTAAATGAATAAGTGAAGTTTGAGTATCTCTCTCTTCTCAAGTTTCTTACAATCTGGTTCATACAAGACGTATGAAAACTATCAGAAACTAAGAAACATAAAAACAGAAATAAAAATAAGTCTTATGGCTAATAACTAAACAAGCAGGGCGTAAGGAGGATAAGGTTGGAATCCAACCATTGAAGATTCATGGTTAGAGTAAACCTGGAGATCCATAGAGCAAATACCAGTTGATCAAGTGATCGTTAAGGGAAAGCAAGGATTTGGCCTCTGCTCAAAACCAAGATTCATTCAAACAAGGTAACCTTCCTAAATCTCCTGCAGCCCTTAATTTAAAGAAATAGTCAAAATATATTAATCATGTCATCATCCTTTATAAGAAATGGAATATTGATAATAAAAAACTGGTTTGAAATAGAAGATGATCATGAATATGATACATTTCATGAATATCATTTAAATACTTCTGATTTAACCATATTCGAATCAATTTATCAACTAAAATTTGTAATTATAATCTATGAATGGAACCAAACTAATCTAAAAACATTTATCTGTTATAAATGAATCAGATCTGTAAAGCCATGAATGAGAAAATTCATAAGAATTTGAAGAATTCCGCAACCTGGTATAGTAAATACAGAAGAATTATAACATTCACATCAGGAATCAGAACAATACAGAGATATGGATATTTCAGAATCAGAATTTGAAGATGATTCTAGACCACGATTAAATCTACGAACGAATGTAGAAGGTAGTGGTGGAAGAGATGATGAAGAATTTAAATATAACAGAGACCAATACTCTGGATCTTATAAAGATGTTAGAGATATTCTTAGAGAATCAAAAACATCAGGATTTGTGAAACAGAATATCTTAGATTTAGGTTATTCAACAGCCAAAGAAAAAAGTCAACGATAGATCATTGGGCAAATGAACTATCAGTACAAATTCAATTAACATCATTATTAGACAAAAGTGAGAATATTCAAGTTTTAACTCATGGAATGATAAAAATGACATTGGTAGGAGCAGTAAGAACTTGGGCTGAAAACCTAGTAATTACTAATCTACCACAAGAAATGACAGGACATCGATATTTCAAACTATTTGTTGATGCATTGTACCAAGAATTTTTAGGAGTTTCTAATAATGATGCTAATCTGGTAGCTAAAAACATAGAACAAAATAAAGCAATTTTTATTCTAGATAGTATTAAACTATGCAATTTATGTTATCTAGAAGAATTTATATGTGATTATGAAACAAACTATTATCAGTTAATAGATGCTGATAAAAAAGAACATTATAAATTAAGTATTTTTAATAAAATACCTAATATACCAATAAATAGTAAAGATGAATTTTTAACTAGCGCTTATGCCAAAACACTAGGAGGAGCTATTAAATTCATTAAAGATGTTATAACAAAGAAATGTCATGAAGTAACATTAAATAAAAGAATATTCAGATCTTACAAACAAAACAATAAACTTTGTTGTGACAAAATGGAATTCACAGTAAAGGAATACGGTTGCAAAACAAACATGTCACACAAACATTTAAAACGACAGAAACAGAATAAATTTAATAAACCTTATAAATCTTTTAATAGAAAATTTATTCCCTATAAGAAAAAGAAATTTAAAAGGAATTTTTTCAGATAACCTTATAAAAAAAATTTTATAAAAATTTGATAACAAAAAACCACCTTGCCCAAAAGGTAAAGGAAAGAACTGCACATGTTGGTTGTCCAATGAAGAAGGTCATTATGCAAATGAATGTCCAAAACGAAACGAAAAGAAAAATAAAGTTAAACTTCTTGAAAAAATATATATTATTGGATTCTATCCATTAGAAACAATTGAATTTTCATCCGACGATGAAAATATTTATTATCTTAATGAATCAAGTGAATCAGATTTTGAATCCGATTCCACATTTGATAATTCAAGAAATAATGATTAAAATAAAGACAATGACATTTTCGGAAAGACAAATATAGGGAGTAAATTGAAACTTATGTTTGATTTAGGGAGTTATCTACAAGTTGCCCTTAATACTATCTATATTACGTTTAATTAATATATATGTATTTACCAATTGAAAAAAAAACGAATTGTGCCCTCCAAATATTATATCAATAATCTAGTGAATTATTGGAGCGTGCAACTTGTGTTATAATCGGACCCACTAATGATTACGGCCTAAAACTAAATACAAACAAGAGGGTCTCCAATCTCATGTGCTCAATAAAAATCACCAGCTATATTAATATATTTTCTAATAGTGATCAGTGAATGAATATCCATCTTTCGTTTTTTCGAAGGTTTAATACTTAAAACACATCGATAATATCGTCTGACTACTCCAATAATACGTGATTTAAAGTGTATATATATCCATGTGTTGTGTCACCATCTATAACAAACAAAAGTGTTGGTGTTCCGTTTTCTCGTGTCCAAGACGCAGCGAAAGTTTAAAATTTTTCGTTTTAACATTCAAAACATTCTTGGACACTCGTATGGTTTAATTGACATTCATATGATGATTACGAAATTATACCTTTAGTGAATATCTCACTTAGCACCAACTATATCGGAATTAGCGGATATAGCTCTTGTTGTAATTCCCTACGAACGATCAAATAAAGTATCTCCTTCTTGAATCTCCGAATCAAGTCCACGACCAATTTGCCTATTCCTCTTCTAACCAGAAAAAATTTGCGTTGAAATACAGAAGAAATTTGCGTTGAAATTGAATTAACAAAGAGTGACGACTCAAATCCCTATTCATTAGGGTGGCCGAAATCGTTAGAACAATTAGAATGCAATTCCGAAAATTGCATAAAGGAAGGCTGATAATTTGGTTTCGAGAATCTTTTTCTTCCATTTATATATCTATATACCCTAAAGAATAGGGATTTATATATATATATATATATATATATATATATATATATATAAAAGTATATCTTAATTATATATATGTAAATTAAATTAAACAAGTTTAATTATTATACATATATATATTATTAAGGTTTCGAAATATTATTCCCAATCAGGGAATGATATTCTCGATTTATATATATATATATATATATATATATTATATTATATTTTTCTTTATGTGCAAATATATATTATGGTATCAATATTATTTCCTTGTATAAATTAACACCATTTATTAATACAATTTAATGGGCTTTATTAATCTATTCTAACTAAAATATTATTAATTTATTAAAGTCCACTACTTTAATAATTTCCATGATGGACTTGTACTGCTACTAGCCCATGATTCATGCACCCATTGCATTAATATTATCATAATCCCGATCGATGATCTAATATCACCGATGTGACAATTTTAACTTAATCTTTATTATGATGCACACTTTAATTTTCGAAACCAATAAAGTATAAATAAGGCAGCTGCTAATTTTGGAACACTTCTACTCCCTTCACTATTTTTAGCAGTCATGCTCTCAATATTTCTACAAGCTCTTATAAACTCATTTATAAACTTATCATTTGATCCAATCAAATTTGTTTAATATAAATTCAACTCCTTGAATTTATTATCTCAACAGGAATAGGGAAACCAGTGCTTGTGTGACCCTCAATGGTTTAGGGATACAGCTAGCCGTGGGTTCACAAATCTTTGTGATTCAGGACATTGTCCTTTATACAGGCTTACCCTTATTAGGCCCATTCTATACATCAACTCCTTGATCATAAAAATGTCAAAATTATTTCTGATTGGACTCATCGAATCATGGTAAGAACGTCTAGTAGCATCGCCCCATGATTCCATAGGTATCACTGATAGTGCCTGCAAGAATTAATCGATATGGTTATCGTACAGTACGGTCCCTTCATCTCATATATCCCGATCAAATCTGCAACCATTGGTTCATCGAGGGTTGCATGTGAAGTTCAATAACGATGTGATGCATCTAAGAGAATACAAAGTGGCATCGCATGTGCGACTAGGGAACCACTTTACCCTAATGCACATTTCATACTCTGACCAGAGATTCCATGCACTATTATCTCATAAGATCACATTGGATATCCACACCCGCTGTAGGTAAGCGGTGAATTCCCGACTACAATGCATAGCTCCTATATGTGTTGTAACTGTACCCAATCTCTCCATCTGATGACCCTCTTGGAGTCGGTAAACGAGTCAAAGTACAATCCTAGCATGCAGAGCCTCAGTGTTGTCTCGGGTCGTAAGGACTAATGGTGTACAACCATAACCACGGATTTATCCACTCGATGAATAGTGGTTACTTGGGAAATCCGAGGGAGGGTAGTTCAGTTAACTAATCGTATGAGCACCAATCTGTATAATTGAACATCTCTTTGTCCATACCAATGAATCGTGGTACACAACATCACAAATTCTAGTCTCGGGCTCGAGCGATCCTGTAGTGACCCGTATTCGTAATTAACGATTAATGACTATATTAATCATGCGATCATGTTTTGAATTATTAATACATGATTAAGGGAATTTTTGTTGGATTAACGAACTTCAGAAATGGATTCAGAATGATCGGAAAAGGCCCGAAGGGTGACTAGGAACGGAAGCAGCGTTCATAAACGGAAGCAACGTTCTGGCAGCTGATGTCATCCGTGACGTCAGCAAGATGACGTCATTGCTTACGCACTTGATGGGACATCGGAAGCAACGATGGGGATCGGAAGCAACGTTCGTCAGGCAGAACGGACGCAATGTTCAGGAACGGACGTTTCGTTCCGTGTCTATAAATAGAGGGTCTGAGGGTTCATTCCAACTCGCACCTCTCCTCTCTTCTCTCTCGTTTCTTAGCCTTTCTAACTCAGATCTAGGGAGATCTAGGCATTCTATGGGGAACCCGAAAGTGGCATAGCGATCTAGGCGTCGTAGCGGAGCTGTGGCCTAGTTTTGAGGCAATTATCATCAGCGGGCTGACGACGGACGCAGGTATAGCTATGGTCTCATTAAATTATTTAAGAGTATGAAATAGCTTAGTTAAGGCTTTTAGAGCTTAATTAATGATGCATGGATATTTGCATTGTAGAGTTGATGATAGGCTGAGAACCTAGAGTGGGACTGCTAGGACTGCCTGTAGAAAGGTACGTAAGTACTGACTGAGATAGCCAGCAGGTTTTGCATGCTTATATGTTGAATTTGTGTGTCATATTATTATGCAGCATGTGCATATCATGTTGTGCATGTCCATCTTTTGAGATGAGCCATGTAGGGCCGCTCAGCCCTGTTCGGACGGTTGATGTCGAGCGCCCCGCGACCGACGGGTTGGCCGGCATTGGCATCTGTAAGACACGGTCTACGTCCGTTAGGAATGAGCAGTGTACACAGGGTTTTCTCCCCGGGTTGTACCACTCATGTCCTAGGCGCCATTACTGAGCAGTTGTATATAGTTATCCCAGATATGGATACCCTGTCATTTGCATGCATCATATTTGTATGTTTTACCCGTGCTTTCGTATTGAGCTTAGAGCTCATGTCCAGTCTTTTCTGTGTACCTGAACACCCCATTCGACGGGACAGGTGTAGGTGCAGGATTAAGCACCAGGAGCTTGTAGTGGCCAGTGACCAGTGAAGACAGCAGGATTAGCTATAGGTTTTGCCCTTTAGGCTTATTTATTTGATTGGGTTGTATAATCAAATTTGTTTATCCGGTTGTATTCTGCCGGTCTGCTTTTATTTAAGTCTTCCGCAGCGATTTATTTATTGCATGCTTAATTATGCTCTTAAATCTGATTAGGTAGTGGATCCGGGTTGGGTCGCTACATTTTCTTGGTATCAGAGCGCATGCATGCAAGAGACTTGGGATATAGTATTAAGACTTTGGGTTATCCTTATAGGATTGATGAGACCTTGGAAGAGGTGATGATGCAGCGATTAGTTTGCCTGAAGACTATCATCATCTGCAGGATTTCTGAAGATTTGGCTTATGGGATTCCATCTAGTGCGGACAGAAGCGATGGATCGTGTCCGAGATTTTGAGATTTCTACTCATGTGGATCCTAGCTTTGGATCGAGTACCGGATGCCAGAGGCAGTGGCAGAAGATTGGTGGGGACTTACTTGATGTTGCATCTGTACAGTCCGTACCCTGATGACACTACTCTGAAGATTCTCCATTCGTAGTTGGAGAGATTGTCAAATAGACTTTCACCAAGGAATGTCTCGAGTGTCTAAGGCATGACAGGTTCGAGCGTAAGGTCATTAAACTCATGCGAAACATGGTTTTGCGGGTGCGCCTGTATCGATGCGTTCGGTAGGAAAACGGGAAACTTCATGTTCAAAAGCATGATTTGGTTACAAGAAGAAAGCTGATGGTAGATCGTGAGCAGAAGAGGTCGACTGATAGGCACTGACGCAGAGCATAGCTAGTTAGCGAGCTCGAGTTATTTCTCCGGAAGTCTTGGCAGGACGAGATACCGAGAGGTTTGAGCAGGAGTATGCTTGTATCGATGCGTGTGTCTATTAGAATCTTTATGCTCAAGAAACGAAGACTAGTACGATGATTTAAATACTTTATTGTTGTAGTTGTAAACAGTATTTCAGTTGTAATGAATCATCAGACTCAAATTGTATCATTCAAGTTATTGGTTGTACATTTTGTTGTATTACGGAATATTGTAATTGTATTACATGGTATTGTAATAAAGAGAATTGTACATAACTTGAAGCAATGATACATGTCTTATTTATCCAGCAATTCGTGAATGATTGCATGATTGTGCGGAAGGTTGGCTTGGTTTTAGTTGATTAGTGTTCAACTATTGTAGCTCATGGGATTTGAATGGGCCGATTGTGACTGTTTGACTTGTGGTTAGTCTAGGCGTTTTCCTAGGATTGACCTAGTTAGTCAGAAGACTAAGATAGTGCCAGTGATAAGTGGACTCATCTAGAGGCATTAAGGGTATTGTTCGGTTTAGAATATTGGGCTTTGTTCTAGGTTGTTTCCTTAGAACAGTAGGTTGTCTGAACTTTGTTAGGTTTAGATTTGTGATGATGGATTTTCATCGGGATACCAGGTCCAGTATATGCCTAGAGTTGTGGACTATCACTATGACTAGACATGATGAGGCGCCACCCTATGCCAGCGTTACCTGGGAGCTTTTGGGCTTCAGGAGATGGCAGTGGGAAGGCTACTCAGTCTAGGGATTTGGCGACAGTCACAACAGGGTATGGCCTTGGATTAGATATCAGGTTTGATATCGATGGTTCGATATCTTCTGGTGTGCCAGAGATATAGGTGGAGTATTATGCTTTGGGATCCAGTCTTGGAGGGATTTCTTTGACAAGTGTGTGCTATGAGCAGATAGATTTTTAACCTTTGGGTTACTGCTAGACGTGTGGATTTAGTAGGTAGACGAATTTCTACCAGCGATGACTAGGGGTTGTCATCAGAGTTGTGGCTAGAGTTTTCCTGTGACATGACTCATCCAAGAACTTGGATAGGATGTTGTTTTAAGACTTCGACTCGAATACGAGGACTACTCCATGATGATTGACTTCATCTGTGTTGGATTATATCAGATGTTAAGGATTGTACATGACTATTTGAGATGAGAGGGAAGCGTGGCCTATACCCGTGAAACCTTGGTGATTGTCCAGGTGGGTTATTGTGGTAAGCTACCTTAGTTTTGAATTGTTGCACAATCTTAGCGATGGATATAATCAGGAGTGTGATCGGAGATTGCGAGAATCTTTGGGATTCTATAGTTATGATTCCGAACTTGACGAGTCGTGATGTTCATCCTGAATGAACGAGGTAAGGATAGTGAGTCCAGTGATTGCGCTAAGTACTGTCTGATATTTTCAAAGGTTGAGCGTAGGATTTTCCATGGGATGGAAATGATTTAAGTGGATAGATCAGGAGCGAATCTTGGGCTTAGTTCGTCTTGATGTTTGCCTTGGGTGAACAAGTCAACGATTGGTAGTGCTAAGGTGGCACAGGAATTGTGCTAGTGACTACTAGTGACAATTGGCTAACTCTGTCAGAGTTAGGTTGATTAAGTTTAGTATACGAGGTAGCTGTTAGTAGTAAGGCACGAGATTGTGTCGATAGGCTATTAATAGCTATTTTCTGGTTATCAAGTATGGGTGTGTTGAAACCAGAGCGATTTGGGTATTCCAAGTGTTTGGAAATAGTTCTTCGTGGCAGCTGAGTCATGGTTATTAACTGAGCCACATAGGTTTAGATGATCAGTGGTTGTTTGATCGAACGAGTGCGAGCATCAGTAGTTCAACGAGATCGATAGGGTAAATCCAATCAGTGATGATTTGAATAGAGCAATCGAGAAATACTTGGGATAGTATTTTGTCGCTTAGTGCTTGGGAGATGAGTACTTGGTACAATCTCGGAGCAGGTGATGCTTTGGAATCATTAGGTTTACCAGAGACGAATCTAATAAAAGATTACAATTGACTTGTATGGTCAAGTTAGGTGTTAACTTGAGAGGAGAAACAAGCGAAGGAATAGGTAGCTCACCGGATAGTGTTCTTGTGATGATGTCTTAGTATACCGTTGGGTTTGAGATCCAACGAGAATTGTGTACTCGTATGGACATCAGTTGTCTGATCGTGTAGTGTGACATTAGCTGTGATCTAGTTCTTGAGATCCAGCAGAGTGTGTCACTAATTTTCAGCGTGTAGTGCGTGAGGTCATTGAGATGATCGAGGCAGTCATTGATCGACTTAGTAACCAATGAGGTTTGCCTTTGGGATTGAAGATTTCGCAAGATCGGGACGGATCGAATTTGTTCTTTCAAGTCAGTGAGTCACATCCGTGCAGACTATTTGTAAAAGATATTGCGTTTTAACAATGGACAATGGTCGGATGCGTGATAGGTAGCTAGTGATGATGGTGTCATCAAAGACTCCATGATGAGTAATACTAAGTGCAGTAACTGTCGAGTTCCAAGACAGAATAGGAAGCATTTCCATATGTCTGTGCACTGTGGAATGTCCCATTCAAGCATATTGGTGGGAGCTTACCTTAGTCTTGGTGTGTGTACAGTGATTGCGAGTATGTATAACTATCAAAAGGATGTCCATCGATTGGAAATTCATGAGGTGAATAACCCATGGTCGAAATGATATAGTTCATCGGAGGCGTGATGACTTTCATTGCAGTGTATGCGTGGTTCGACAAGCCAATGGTTAAGAGATGACTTAGAGTCATTTTTGGCAAGCGATAATAGTTTTCATCAGGGCACAATGCTGAGTTATACTAAGAAACGTGAACTGTGTTTGCACTAGGCACGGTGGACTGAATTCCCAGTATTGCTTTGGAAGCTCATTGCTTTAATAGAACATGGGAAGGATGACCACTCTGTGGAATCGTGTTAAGCAGTTACGTTGGAGTATAGCTTTTTGTCAACTAGATTCTCTTGAGGAGAAATTCGGGCTTTGTTGTGTCAGCACAGTGTTGTGATATGTTAGTGCTAGAGGAGTTCGACTATCGAACAGTAGAGCAGTAATCTTAACTTGGGAGATTGTTAATGTGGTTCAGCATTAATGGAGCTTACATGGAATTTGACAAGAGTCTGAGTGTGTCGAAAGCTATTTTGGCCAGATTCTCAGGCAAGTGTCTCTAGTATGTTCTCGAGGTTTACCCTAGATTTCGAGGACGAAATCTTTTAAGGGGGGGATCTAGGCATCCTATGGGGAATCCGGAAGTGGCATAGCGATCCAGGTGTCGTAGCAAAGCTGTGGCCTAGTTTTGAGGCAATTATCATCAGCGGGCTGACGACGGACGTAGGTATAGCTATGGTCTTCTTAAATTATTTAGGAGTATGCAATAGCTTAGTTAAGGCTTTTAGAGCTTAATTAATGATGCATAGGTATTTGCATTGTAGAGTTGATGATAGGTTGGGAACCTAGAGTGGGACTGTTAGGACTGCCTGTAGAAAGGTACGTAAGTACTGACTGAGATAGCCAGCGGGTTTTGCATGCTTATATGTTGCATTTGTGTGTCATATTATTATGCAGCATGTGCATATCATATTGTGTCTGTCCATATTTTGAGATGAGCCATGTAGGGCCGCTCAGCCCTATTCGGACGGTTGATGTCGAGCGCCCCGCGACCGACGGGTTAGCCGGCACTGGCATCTATAAGACATGGTCTACATCCGTTAGGAATGAGCAGTGTACACAGGGTTTGCTCCCCGGGTTGTACCACTCATGTCCTAGGCGTCATTACTGAGCAGTTGTATACAGTTATCCCAGATATGGTATATCCATGTCATTTGCATGCATCATATTTGTATGTTTTACCCGTGCTTTCGTATTGAGCTTAGAGCTCACGCCCAGTCTTTTCTGTGTACCTGAACACCCCATTCGACGGGTCAGGTGTAGGTGAAGGATTGAGCACCAGGAGCTTGGAGTGGCCAGTGACCAGTGAAGACAGCAGGATTAGCTGTAGGTTTTTCCCTTTAGGCTTATTTATTCGATTGGGTTGTATAATCGAATTTGTTTATCCGGTTGTATTCTGCCGGTCTGCTTTTATTTAAGTATTTCGCAGCGATTTATTTAATGAATGCTTAATTATGTTCTTAACTCTGATTAGGTAGTGGATCCGGGTTTGGTCGCTACAGATTCTTTTCCTTATTTTTGACGGACCAATCGACTAGAAACTTAATTTATAATATACAATAATTAAAATATGTGTTTCATGATTGTCATCACATGTACAATCTCATATTTATTTACTATATTATATTCAAGGTCTTTATCTATGCAGCTTGCATGGGTTTGCAGATAAAGTAAATGCCAGAATTGAGTAAAAGAGTAATTATATTAAAATAAAGATTTTTTTATGACATTTGAGTCAATAAAATCCCTAGCCAACAGTTGGCTTGCAGGGTATCTATTCTAACAGTCTTCCACTTGCCCTAGAGCCAACTCTTTATGAGTTTTAATCTCATTGTTTCGCGATGCTTCTCAAACAATGGTCTCGGCAAGGGCTTTGTAAGTGGATCAACAAAGTTATCTGTAGAGGCATTTCTCTTGACCGAAATATCTCCTCTTCCCACAATCTCTCGGATGATGTGGAATTTCCTCAGTACGTGTTTGGATCGCTGATGAGACCTTGGTTTCTTTGCCTGAGCAATGACACCAGTGTTATAACAGTTCATCGGGACTGGATCAACTGCATTTGGAATAACTCTCAACTCTTGGACCAAATTTCTCATCCAAATTACCTCTTTTTGCTTGCTGCAGCAGATGCTGCTGTGTATTCGGCCTCAGTGATGAAATCCGCAACCGTGTCTTATTTGAAACTCTTCCAAGAGACAGCGTCACCAATGAGAATGAATAAAAAACCAGAGGTCGATTTCGAATCATTCACATCATATTGGAAGCTAGAATTAGTAGTAGCCTTCCAATTTTTATTCTCCACCCCCAAAAAACTACGAACAAATTCTTAGTCCTTCTCAAGTATTTAGGAATATATTTCACGGATTTCCAATGCAATGGACTGGGGTTTGCCTGATATCTGCTTGCAACACTTAGAGCATACACTACATCAGGGCGTGTTGATATCATACCGTACATGATACTACCAATGGCTAACGCATAGGGAACATGTGTCATCATCTCTATATATTCATCATTCTTGGGGCACATTGCTTTAGATAGAGTAACACCATGACACATTGGTAAGTATCCTCTCTTGGACTCTTTCATAGAGAATCTCTTTAGTATGGTATCAATATAGGTGGATTGGGTGAGCCTCAACATCATTTTTTATCTATCTCTATAGATTTGTATTCCCAATACATAGGATGTTCCACTCATGTCCTTCAGGGAGAATTTAATTGCTAACCATAATTTAGTTGATTGCAATATTCCTACATCATTTCCAATGAGGAGGATATCATCGACAAAAAGAACTAGGAATGTCACTGCACTCCCGCACTCCCACTAAATTTCTTGTACACACATGGTTCCTCACGATTCTTAACAAAACGAAACTCTTTGAAAGTGCTATCAAATCTGAGATTCCAACTCCTAGATGCCTGCTTGAGACCATAGATCGATATCTGAAGTTTTCATATACCTTATGCTCACTTCCTACCGATGTGAAACCCTCAGTTGAGACATGTAGATCTATTCTTTAATGTCTCCATTGAGGAATGTTGTTTTCACATTCATTTGTCATATTTCATAGTCATACCATGCAGCTATGACTAATAATATTCTAATAGACTTGAACATAGCAACTGGTGAAAAGGTTTCCTCAATTCCTTGTCTTTGAGTATATTCTTTAGCCACTAGTCTAGCTTTGAAGGTCAATACCTTCTCATCCGACCGAAGTTTTATCTTGTAAATCAATTTGCATCCTATGGGAACAATTCTCTCAGGTGGATCTACTCGAGTCCATAATTGGTTCGAACTCATGTAGTCCATTTCGGACTGCCTAGTTTAAAGACATTTAGATGATTCAACATCAGATATCGCTTCTTTGAAGTTTTTGGATCACATCCATCACTAGGCTCATCATGGCCTTGCTCATAAAGAAGTTAATATCTTGCCGACAGTTTGATTATTCTATTAGACCTTCAATGAAAGAACCCTAACCTCTATGCTTAAAATAATAAAAAAAATACGGATTTATATAAAAAAATTTCCATGACTTGTTTGAAAGTAAACAAAGCCACCCTGTCACACACAACAATTTTAACATAAAGAAATAAACGTCTGATAAAAATCCAAACTGCGATAATCATAAACTACGAAAGGAAAGGCAACCCCACATGGTTGCAATAATAGCGATAACAAATTTTGAGACTAATATTTAAGCACAAAGAAAACACATCCTGGCTAATACTGAAAGTACTCAAACTAAAATTCTTTATTACAAACATAGACTTATACGGAACTTAAAAGTAGCAACGTTCAATGTCCTGCACCACCGGCAACCTCAACCCAGAGGATCCTGCCCCTCGATCTCTAGATACTCCTCCTCACCTGCATCCAATAAAATATAGTGAGTCTTAAAGACTCAACAAGTGTAGGCAGGGATATAACAAGGGTTAAAAATACCTGAAGCAATACTCAAAGTACTGTACATAATATACTTTGAAACTTAAACTGAAAATTTGCATGATACAAGAGAATGAGACAACCTGTAAACAATGAACTCACGCCAACTCACGCTATGAGACTTTTGAACTTTCTTAACTTAACTGAAACTCATGAATGTCTGAAAACTGAATAAATTAATACGAGTCAAACTGATACTGAAACTGAAACTGAAAACTTAGGTCCTTGAATTGTGACCCTCTTTTTTTTTATCGATCAATGGCTGCAATATACTATGCGAGCAAGACGCCGAGATTTCTCCCAATGCGACATTGCCCCTTTTACTTTTATTTGGTAGGGATCCCGAGATTTCTCTCGATCTCACACTACCCGTCTGTTTTGGTAGGGATCCCGGGATGTCTCCCGATCTCGTACTACACGTCGTTTTGGCAAGTGAGTGAGGCATCCCCCAACCCACATTGCCCTGTCTTGTCACAATAAACTCACTTCGCTCAAAAATATTTTTTTTCCTTCTTTGACTCGACTCAAAATACTTTGCATGCATGAATGGAAGCGACTCCCTTTGTAAACACTTGCTCGGCTCAAACACGAGACTCAAGAACACAAGTATGCAGCTTTAGGAAATGAAACTCAACTAAAAAATGTGGGTATTAGGTGAGTAAGTGACTGCCCCTAGGTGAATTACCCAATTTTAACTCCAATTCTTACAAACAAGGCATAACCCGAGCAATCAAACCGAAAAGCCCTTAACTCGATCTTACCTTAACCGAATTCGATCCTGCTTGAACCGACACTCTCTAAACACTTCCAACTAACCCATGGAACAGGTTATGGCCTCCAAAGACCACCCGAGCTACTCGATCGAAATGAATTTCCGAACAGCCCTCAAACTTGTCAAAAATTCTGCACTAGACACCTCAACTTAAGAAATTCCTATCTTGACCAATACTAACTCGATTCGCTCCCAAAATGAACCGAAGCGAGCACCACATCCTAAATTTGACTTAGGACCAGGCCTCACCCATCCATTGTTGCTCAACACGTTCAGTTTATTCAATCACTCAACAGCTCACACTTTGCTCTTAAAATTTATGCTCCGACCCTTCAATTTAAATGACCCTTAATGTAGCACCTAAAATCCAATCTACTATATTGTGTGCATTAAATTAAATAAATATTATGATTATTATTTTTAAGTTTTATTGATTTAAATTCTTTGTGTGGATTATGTGTTAATAAAATATTAATTATTTATTCAAATGATTCTTTTGTACTAACTATTTAATTAATGTTTTAATTGTTTAACTTTATTTATTTATATGATTTTTTTGTGCAATTTAATCGTTTTAAAGATTTTAAAGATTTAAAATTTGTTTATTTAAATAATTTTTAAACGTTTAATATGTTCCTATTTAAATTATTTGAATTGTCCAGTTTATTTATTTAAAATAATTAAAGTTTATTGATTAGTTATTTAAATTATTTTAAATGTCTAGCTTATTTATTTAAATGCTTTTATTTGTCCAAATCATTTTAAATGTTTCTTATACTGCTTGTGTATTTATTTAAATTATTTTTAAACGTTCATTTAGTTTGTTTAAATTATTTTCTAATCGCTCTGTCATTATTTAAATATTTCATTAATCGCAGTGACATCAAAATATTTTAAGTGTTGATTTTTAATTCCTAAGATAATGCCTAAATTTTTTTTTAATAATTATGATTTTAATTGCTTGAAATTAATTGCTTAAGTTTTCTTTAAAAATTAAGTGCTCAAATATTTTAAGTTCTTCATTATTGAAATTTTTGAGACAGTGACTTCCGGTTCCGGCATATGGCGATGGTGAATTTTGGCGGTAAATTCCAAAAATTTCTATTTTAAAAGTTTAGTAGGGAGGTAAGAGAAAAATTTATAAGGGAATTCAAAATTTAGGAATTTCCGGGTATCAGAAATCATTTTTCTTAATATTACAATATTGAGCTTATTCTTTAACTTTTTCGAAAATTAGAATTTTCATAAACCCGGATTAGTAAAACCCAATTTAATATTGTTAATTTGAGGTTTTTAAAACTTAGAAATTTTATTAGTGTAAATTAGTAGGTAAAAGTTGTACTATAGAGTTGTACTTTTAAAAGCACACACACCTACTTTTACATGCTTACACCTATACATATATACACAACACACCCAACTTTTAAAACACATAAATCATTCCATTTGAAACCCTAGTCACCCAAACATCTCACAAGTCGATCCCCTCTCTTTCCCTCTTCCAAATCCATCGGCCGTTCCCTCTCCTCCTAGTCCAGCCGCCGCTGCCGCCTCCTACCACCATAGCCGTCGCTGGAGGACAACCTTGGAGTTTTAAGGAAGCTGCTGGTCAAATATTTAGCCATTCCTTTCCCTTTCATTTTCGTTTTTGTGGGTTGTTTTGGTAGCAAGGTTGAAGGCAAGTATAAACATTTCTTTGGGCATTCTAGCAAGCTATTTATGTTCTTATACTAAACCTTTGTTTAAATTTCGAAATGCCTTGTATTGTGAGTTGTAGGGGTTCGACTTTTCTGATTTTCCAGCTAGGCCTATGCAAAAATTTCGAAAATCCCATTTATATTGTTGATTGTGAGTGGAATGATGCATTGTGTTGAGAAAATGATGGGTTTTGATATTCCTTGGCACTCCTAAAATTTTCAGAGGTGAAATCAGCCTACATTTCGAAATTTTCATGATGTGTGGGCTGTTTTTGAAGTATATAAGTGGGTTTTATTGTTTGGCAATTGGTCTTGTTTGATTATTCATGAATGTGAGGCCTTTGGTGCATACACACTTGTTGAATTTTGAATTGTAGAGTTGAAGGGTGGTAAGGGGCTGCCTAGGTGGTTGTTTTAGGTCCCAAGAGATGTCATTAGAATGGTTTTGAGTGGGGTGGTGGTTTGGAAGGTAGTAGAGGTAAGGGAATAAGTCTTGGTGGGGTTTTTCTCAAGGTAGAGATGTGTAGAGGGATATGGTAATGGATAGGGCAGTTTGGTTTTTGTGGCAGGGGAGGATTTGGCCGAGGTCTGGGCATGGTTAGGGCTAGTTCAAGGTGAAGTTCATGATGTTGTGGTCGCGTCAGTATAAAATGGGCTCGTTTCGGTAAAGATTTCAATAAGTTATGGATTTTTGAAGTTAGGGTGTCGTTGCAGAATTTTTAGGAGTAAAGTCGGCTGTCAAATTTTAGTTTTTGATCTTTTTGCTTGGGCTTTCAAATGAAGTTACAATTTGGTCCATTGGTTAGTTGGTAGTGTTTGGAGAATGTCGGTTCGAGCGGAGTCGAATTTGGTTAAGGGATGATAGAGTTAAGAGATTTTTGGTGTAATTGTTCGAGTTGTTGCCTTGAATGTGAGAAATTGAGTTAAGGTTGGGATAGCACCTAGGGGCAGCCACTCACCCACCTTGCACCCATATTTTTTAGTTGAGTTCCATTTCTTAAGTTGCATATTCGTGTGCGTGAGTTTTGTTTTTGAGCCAAACAATATTTTCAAAGGAAGTCGTTACAAGTTCTTGCATGCTAAGTATTTTGAGTCGAGTCATGGAAGGAAAGAAAATATTTTTGAACAAAGTGAGCTGATTGTGACTGGACAGGGCAATATGGGTTGGGGGATGCCTCACCCACTTGCCATAGACGTGTAGTAAGCGGCTGGGAGACATCCCAGCTCCCCTACCAAAAGAGACGTGTAGTAAGCGTCTGGGTTCATCTCGGCTCCCCTACCAAAAAGGAAAGTAAAGGGGCAAATCGCGTCGGGAGAAATCTCGGCTTCTTGCCGGCATAGTGCACTGCAGCCATGATCATGATCAAAACTTGAGTCACAATTCGAGGATCTAAGTTCTAAAGTAAAAGCAAAAGTTAAAGTTTCAAGTATCAGTTGACTCTTCTCAATTTATTCAGTTTTATGTTATGCATGCATTTCAGTTAAGTCAAGAAAGTTCATAAGTTTCATGGCGTGAGTTGTGTGAGTTCATACTTGCATGTTGCCCCATTTCCCTTGTTTCACGCACGTTTAAAGTTTAAGTTTCAAAGTATATTATGTATTGTAGTTTGAGTATTGCTAGGAGTATTTTAAAACCCTTGTTATATCACTGTTTATACTTGTTGGGTCATTAGACTCACTATGCTTGTTTGTTTGCCAGGTGAGGAGCAGTTTGTTGAGACCGAGGGGCAGGCTCCTCGAGGTTGAGGTCGCCGGTGGTGCGAGGCCCTAAGACCGTCGCTGCTATGTTTCCGCTTTAGTTTATGATTGTAATAAAGAGTTTAAACTTATGTACTTTTGGTAATAGCCAGGATGTATTTTCCCTGTGCTTAAGTTTTATTTGTTAAACATGTTATTGCTATTTTGGCAACCGGGTGGTGGTTGTCTTTCCTTTTCGTACTTATGATTATCGCAGTAGTTATGATTACCGCATTTATTGCTTTTGGTTAAAATTGATGTCTGTGACAGGAAGGTTTTACTTACTTACAAACAAGTCATGGCAATTTTTTTTAAAATCCGCATTTTCTTTTATTATTTATTTAAGTTTAAAGGTTAGGGTCGTTTCAGTTGGTATCAGAGCACGGTCTTGGTTTGGGCTGAGCCTACTGCCGATTTTCGAAACTCAATGGATCTCGTCTCAAAGTCTGTAAGTTTTAAGTAATTTTATATGTTAGACGCATTTGATTTATTACTTTAAATGTTTTGATGTCATCATTTTTAAAATATTTTCAAACTAGATGCTTAATTTGTTTGAATGTGTAGCTCAATGTTTTTACTGTTTAAAATTTCTTTTAGTAGTTTTAAGTGTACTATTCAAATTATTATTTTTATAGCATGCGGCTTCAAGTTAAACGGAGTTGGTGTACCAATATTCCTTTCAATTTTGGACAGTACGTGAATGTTGTTTGAGTTATTAGCTAGTGCTAATAAGTTTTAGGAGATACTAGTTGTTGTGCCCTTGTAGTAATTTATTCTCTAATGGATGGAATTTTAATCGGGAACAACTAAGTGAATAGTTTATTTAGGAATTTCTAGAGGTGTGTTTAGTCAGTCAAGTTTATGAATAGAACACATGTGAAGACTTGGGATATGAACTTGGTTTTATATTATTACGGATAGTTTGAGTTCTCTTTTGTTATTTGGGCAAATATGAATTTTGGGAAATATTGAGTCGGTTTTTATGAGCCTTTCAATTATGAGAACTATTATTCCGATCATTATTTTCTTGTTTTTCATTTATGTTTGTATCCATTGTAGTAACGTATACTTCTGAGTATCTGAAATTTCTTTGCACTTTCTTTGAGCATTTATGGATTCGTATGACATTAATCAGCGTTGAATTCTACCAATTTGGCATTGGTTGAACTTCTTAGCAAAATTTTGTTAATGTTTTGTACTTGGAAATTTTTCCTTCGGTTCTCGAGCCACTTGTTGATGTGAGTAAGATTCACTTTTTCTTTTTGGTAATATACTCATGTTGTCTGGCTGACATCTGATTTTATTTTGAGACCGTTGTTTTTTCCCTGATTATTGACTTGTGTGTACTTCTCTCGACTGTAGTCACACTGACTGTCTTAATTGTGCTTTGATTATTGAGCATGATTTCATTACCCATGGATGAATGGTCACGAGATTTGTATCTTGTTGGCTCATATTCAATATTCGTGGAGCCTCCATTATTATTCATTCGTCCCCAAAATTGAATTATGAGTGAGTTGTTTTCACTTATCTAAATTTGTATTTTCAGCTCGTTTGTTTGTAATGCTTGCGTCGTTTCATTTCATATCAAGCAACATTACCTGTATGTTTTTTTTTCTTTCATGATCCAGCATGATGATGATTTTGGGTGGATCATATTTTCAATTACCAATTAGATTTCTTGTGTAGAAAATTGCTCGTAACCGCTTGGTAAGTATTTAGACCATTGGGATTTAGCATTAGTACTAGATAAAATCCTAAGATATTGTGTGATCCGAGGAATTTCGACTACTAGTTATAACTAGTCCTTGCGAGAAGATTGCTAGTTAGTGAATTAGATGAATGTGTTGTTTCATTTTAAGTAGGATCGTTAAGATTAAACAGATGATTTTAGTAAGTTGAATGGCTGGTCAGTCGCGAGATAGGGAAATAGAGTGGTCCCTAGAGATTTTTGAGTACTTTATATTAGCGTTCTAAGATTTTGTGATTGTCGATCGGTAAGAGTAATGCACCAACTATAGGTACAGAAGGATGAATAGAATATTCAGGTAGTTTTCCTAGATAAGCTGTAAATTTATTTATCGGTGAAATACTAAGGTACTGTAGGATCAATTAGAAAGCCTTTACGATCAGGTTACAAACCCTTCGAGGTGTCCAGTTGTATACTAAGTTCTTGAAATATAAATTCTGGTTGTACATATAATAATTTGGGAATCTTTGGATTTTCAGACTTGCTTTCTAGTTGAACTAGGGATTTGAGATATGTCTTCAGGAGATATGTAGGAATTGTTTGGTACTTAGAGACCATCTAATCCAATAAGTGGATAATAGCCCGTGGTATATTTTGACTTGAAGAGTAAGTAAGGATTACTTAGTCAATGCGTCTGAGTTAGAGAAATGTGGTTAAATCCGTTGGGAAATTTTAACTAAGAAATTCAACTTTTGGTAGAATTAAGAATGACCAAGAGGCGAAAGTATAAATTGGTGATTGGATAATTGGAATCGGTTAATACCTTGGGACAGAACAACAGTGGAATTTTATGGTTATATTTTCTTATCAAGGGTTAGCTTAGGTTTGTTTATAGAAATTGGTCAATCAATCCTAAGTTGAGAAGAACCATTCGTCCCACTTGAAGGTTAGCCGAGGTAGAGTCGTTGTTTAAGAAAATTTTAATCATCCTTAGAAGCGTTGAGAGTTGTAGTAACTAATAAGGGATTGAGCATAGTCCGTGATCATTAAGCGCAGAACTGCTAATAAGTGTCATAGATCTTTAGAATTTCAAATTGGTTAATAAGTTGTTCTTGAGGGTATCGTTACCCTGTAATACTATCGATTTGGGATGTAGGGAAATTTACTCTGTTTGTCGGTCTTTATGCAAATGTTAAGGAGATTAGTAATTTGTTTTATCGTTGGATATGCCGCAGATTTGTTAGTAATACATGATGGGTTCCATGTGCCGATGTTGTGAAAGTAAGGGTCAGATCCATCTTGTATCTTGAAGGAAGTTGAGGTAGAGGTATGTAGTTCCTTTAGCTATTCTATTTAGAAAAGTTTAGTATTTAGTTGTTAAGTATTTCGAGGACTTGTAAATTTTTTAAGAGCTCGAGTCGTATATTATATGAGATAATTTTAATCATTAAATAGACAATAAGCGTAGTTTCGTTGTTAGAAAGCTTTTAAGTTATGAGTAAGGTTGACATAAATTATTTATTGGGTTCACGGATATTTATTGCTTGAAATTGCGATCCAGGATTTAAGGTTACCAAACTAAGGCAGGTATCTGATATTTTAGGAGTTTAGGAGGCGAATTGAAAACTTTTAAAGTCACCTGTAAATAGAAATTTCTCGTAAACTACTACCATTGGGGATAAATAGGAATTTTAAAATTTATTTTGCAGTGGGAGTTAGTTAGTTTCTTGCTTGGTAGGTGTTGATAAACATCATAATGCGCATTGAAAGCTTATTAACGCCGACTCGTGTAGGTACTAGGTAAGAATAGTTAGTACCGATCTGGTCTAATGTATCTGGATCTAGTTAGTAAGTTTAAATTTCGAGGATGAAATTCCATTTAAAGGGAGAAGGAATTGTAGCACTTAAAATCCAATCTACTAAATTGTGTGTATTAAATTAAATAAATATTATGATTATTATTTTTAAGTTTTATTGATTTAAATTCTTTGTGTGGATTATGTGTTAATAAAATATTAATTATTTATTCAAATGATTCTTTTGTACTAACTATTTAATTAATATTTTAATTGTTTAAGTTTATTTATTTAAATGATTTTATTGTGCAATTTAATTGTTTTAAAGATTTTAAAGATTTAAGATTTGTTTATTTAAATAATTTTTAAACGTTTAATATGTTCCTATTTAAATGGTTTGAATTGTCCAGTTTATTTATTTAAAATAATTAAAGTTTATTGTTTAGTTATTTAAATTATTTTAAATGTCTAGCTTATTTATTTAAATTCTTTTATCTGTCCAAATCATTTTAAAGGTTTCTTATACCGCTTGTGTATTTATTTAAATTATTTTTAAATGTTCATTTAGTTTGTTTAAATTATTTTCTAATCGCTCTGTCATTATTTAAATATTTCATTAATCGCAGTGACATCAAAATATTTTAAGTGTTGATTTTTAATTCCTAAGATAGTGCCTAAAATTCTTTTTAATAATTATGATTTTAATTGCTTGGAATTAATTGTTTAATTTTTCTTTAAAATTTAAGTGCTCAAATATTTTAAGTTCTTAATTATTGAAATTTTTGAGACAGTGACTTCCGATTCCGGCGTATGGCGATGATGGATTTTGGCGGTAAATTCCAAGAATTTCTATTTTAAAAGTTTAGTAGGGAGGTAAGAGAAAAATTTAGAAGGAAATTCAAAAGTTAGGAATTTTCGGGTATCAGAAATCATTTTTCTTAATATTACAATATTGAGCTTATTCTTTAACTTTTTTCAAAAATTAGAATTTTCATAAACCCGGATTAGTAAAACCCAATTTAATATTGTTAATTTGGGGTTTTTAAAACTTAGAAATTTTATTAGTGTAAGTTAGTAGGTAAAAGTTGTACTATAGAGTTGTACTTTTAAAAGCACACACACCTACTTTTACATGCTTACACCTATACATATATACACAACACACCCAACTTTTAAAACACATAAATCATTCCATTTGAAACCCTAGTCACCCAAACATCTCACAAGTCGATCCCCTCTCTTTCCCTCTTCCAAATCCATCGGCCCTTCCCTTTCCTCCTAGTCCAGCCGCCGCTGCCGCCTCCTACCACCATAGCCATCGCCGGAGGACCACCTTGGAGGTTTAAGGAAGCTGTTGATCGAAGATTTAGCCATCCCTTTCCCTTTCATTTTCGTTTTTGTGGGTTGTTTTGGTAGCAAGGTTGAAGGCATGTATAAACATTTCTTTGGGCATTCTAGCAAGCTATTTATGTTCTTATGCTAAACCTTTGTTTAAATTTTGAAATTCCTTGTATTGTGAGTTGTAGGGGTTCGACTTTTCTGATTTTCCAGCTAGGGCTATGAAAAAATTTCAAAAATCCCATTTATATTGTTGATTGTGAGTGGAATGATGCATTGTGTTGAGAAACTGATGGGTTTTGATATGCCTTGGCACTCCCAAAATTTTCAGAGGTGAAATCAGCCTACATTTCGAAATTTTCATGATGTGTGGGCTGTTTTTGAAGTATATAAGTGGGTTTTATTGTTTGGCATGTGGTCTTGATTGATTATTCATGAATGTGAGGCCTTTGGTGCATACACACTTGTTGAATTTTGAATTGTGGAGTTGAAGGTTGGTAAGGGGCTGCCTAGGTGGTTGTTTTAGGTCCCAAGAGATTTCATTAGGATGGTTTTGAGTGGGGTGGTGGTTTGGAAGGTAGTAGAGGTAAGGGAATAAGTCTTGGTGGGGGTTTCTCAAGGTAGAGGTGTGTAGAGGGATATGGTAATGGACATGGCAGTTCGGTTTTTGGGGCAGGGGAGGATTTGGCCAAGGTCTGGGCAGGGTTAGGCTAGTCCTAGGTCAAGTTCATGATGTTGTGGTCGCGTCAGTATAAAATGGGCTCGTTGCGGTTAAGATTTCAATAAGTTATGGATTTTTGAAGTTAGGGTGTCGGTGCAGAATTTTTAGGAGTAAAGTGGGCTGTCAAATTTTGGTTTTTGATCTTTTTGCTTGGGTTGTCAGCTACCAAAAGCTACGCCTTGTTGCTCAAGCTGTTAGCGCGTAGTCTGTCTTATATGCCTCCAAGGGCGGTGGTGGGTTGCTAAAGACTTAGCGATAGCGGTGATGCTTGAGTAAAGGAAAGGAGACCAGCAAGCGTGCGGGGCTAGGGTTCGAGCCAGTAATAAATTATCATCCGTCTTTTTCTTCGTTCTGGAAGGATAACCCGGTATGTATCGGTGGTCTGACCCTTGCTGAGAAAAGCAAAAGAGAAGAACCAGCTTAAGTCTCATGTAGTGTAGTCAAGGCATATCACGTAAAGCCTACATATGACTCAAAGCGGAACGGAACTAGAAATAAAAATATATAATATATATAAATAATAAATAAAGAGGCTTAGTCAAGTCAAGCCTACTGAATATATAGTATACCTATACCTATGAGTAAAGTTGTTTATGAAATGCAGTAGTCGGTCAGGTCAGCGATAGAGCAGCGAGATCGTCCCCACGATGGTATTACAACAAGTCGTTAGTCAAAGCTGTCAATCAAGATCTGATCTTCTCTTGCAGATCAACAACCAGACGGTACTACACTATATATCAGTAGAGCGCTCAATAGCGAGACAGAATCTTTCTTAGGAAAGGGTGCAAGTTCAACTCCAGCCTTATATTTCCATAACGAGAGTGGGGTCAGTCTGCCATCATTCTACTGTGGTGAAAGACGCCCGTTCAGAACAGCTGCTTGGAATTGGAATTCGATATGGCAGATCAACTGAGTCTTCCTTCGTTCTTGTTCAACCATCTTATTCAGAGAAGGGTGGAAACTGACGGGTAGACAGGGCAGCTTTCGTTATGAGTCGATCTTCCCAAGTCTGGTTAGGAAAACAAAGGTTGTGAAATGCCCTTCTAACCGCTGGTTGTGTAGGAATTTATTTTGTGGTGAAGGCGTGTCCGACAAGCACTACCATACAAGCTATTTACAACTACAAGCCAGGATGCCGCAGAAGCCCGGGGGGGGGTCTCAATCAATAGAAGTCCATCTTAACGATGCAAGGAATAGGTACCCTAAGTGACCCATTGATAAATGAATTAGCAGGATTCACATCTGATATGGATATGGAATTAACGGAGGACCTAGCTCTTGGGAGCTTCGATCAAGGTGTTATCCTTGGATTAGGACTTCGGGTCATCGGACACATAGAGGGAGAATTCAACTAAAAGCAACCTTTTTGAAAACAGCTTCTTCTAGGTATTCTAGAGCGGTAATTGCAAATAGAAAGGGAGCACCGTTTACTCAAGCACTAGTACCGTCTAAGCATCCCACAGCTGATGAAAATGCACATCAATTTATCATTCACTTCTAGGACTTGGGTGAGAGAGGGGAGAATAGCATAGAATAAATCAAGTAGAAGTGCAGTTCCTATCTCTCAGCTCAGATTAGAGCACCAGCTGTTACGCTGACAACCCCCGTTACGCCGCGCTTTAACTCCTAGCCCTAAGATAAGACAAAGTAGTCTTAGTAGCAGTAGGATTACCTTGCTTTATGTCTTTCTTTCTTACTTTACTGCTTTCCTTGCTAGGTCCAATAGGCTGAAAGAAGCGGGATTGTGAAGCGGCAAAGCCGACTATTTCAACCCCACTTGCACTTTTAGTTAGGACTTGTCCTATTTGGTTTGGTAAAGGGTCAACCGGCCCAGGAGACACAAGTGGAAGCTGGCTTGGTGCCCTATTCGGTTAAAGGTTTCATACTATCAAACGTATCCGACTTTCTATCAAAGAGCTTTTTTGCTCTATGTTTTCTAAATACAATACTGAGAATGCCCTTCTTCCTATGGTTAGTTAGGCTCGAGAGACCTATCTTTCTTTACTATAAAGCAATGTAGTGCCAGAAAAGAGCTAGGGAGAAATTTCCTTTTGAGATAACATCCGATGATGTCATGATGATGAAGCTCCTGCTAATGCTAGTGCTACAAAGATTCGATACGTGCAACTCTGTCTCCGATCGTAATACATGTCCCTGACACTTATGCGGTGAGATACCAACCTCGCCCACAAAGCTAAGAGGCCACTGGCATCTGATGCCATCCGATAAGGGAGAACTCTTTCGGCAAAGAATTCTACCAGAAAGCCCGATTCGAATCATTATGCTCGATAAAAGGAAAAAGGGAAGCAGAAAGAGAAAACAGCACTACTGCTAGTAAGATAGCGATCCAGACAAGCGCCAAAGAAAGAAGGGGGCACCTTTGCATACCCAAGAATGCCGGTCTAATCAATGCTGAACCAGAGGGCTATGGATTTTGCTTTCAGGGATGTTAATTAAGGACAAGAAGAGGCTCATCTATCTTGATGACCCTACTGTCTTTTCGAAGCATAGATTTTACCATGTTGCTCACCGCAGGTCTCTAATAGATGCTGGGAATATTGCATTTATTTCCTTCCTGGGGTAACCGAAAAAAGAGCTTGGTAATATTGTGTCTAAAGCTAAAAGGGGTGTCAAGACTAACCCAGAGCGGGTGAGAGCGAGTCAACAGATCCCTATACCAAAGGAGTCAGGAACCGAAAAAAGGCGTGCAATAAAAGAGAAGTCAAGGCTATTCTTGAGCGGCCTACGCCCACTAAGGTCACTGAATTGAGATCTTTTTCTTGGGTTTGGCAAACTATTATCGGCCTTTTATTGAAAGTTATTCGAAGAAAGTCGTAGTGTTAACAGATTTATTGAAGAAATACCGGAACCATTTCTGGTCTCCTGATTGTCTAATTTTGACAAGCTGAAGAGAGCAATATCGAGCGAACCTGTGCTCAAATTGCTTGAACCGTTCAAGGTAGAAACGGATGCCTCCGATCGGACTATTGGGGCTGTTTTAGTGCAAGAAGGTCGAAAAAGGAGATTACTGCTGTAGTACATTGCTTGCGGCTTTAGATTGGAGACATTATCTATTGGGTGGGAAGTTTGAAATCCAGACAGATAATGTTGCAATGAGCTACTTTGATACTAAAAAAAAGAAACTTACGCCAAAACAAGCCCAATGGCAAGAGCTTTTGGCAGAGTTTTATTGTACTTTTAAATATAAACCGGGCAAGACCAATGTAGTGGCCGATACTCGCAGCAGGTTCACGATACTTCCGGGGATCAGTGCTGCTTTCCTTCACTGCACTTATTAGGCAGAAGAAAGATGCCATTCACCTATGTTATATGAGACTGTGGAGCACGAAGGGCAGCCTTTCTTTCCTAATGACGATTCTCAACAGCATCTCTAAGACCTCTAGGCTTACTAGACGGAATTCGTCTTAGTGCTAGTAGCAGGGATTCTCCGCATATATTCATTCTTGCGCATCCTCCGATTCTTGCAACTGTCTTTGTGAACATGAACAGATGGGATTGAGCTTTCACTTAAAAACTGAAGGGAATGAGCCGAGGCCAGGAACAACACTACCAGCTTTCGGGTCAGGAGGGAAACTAACTAAAGCAAGGGCAAAGGCTTCCCCGATTGTTAGAACTCCTTGGACCATTGGAAGGCTTATCGGATTAGGCAGCTGAAAAGGCTGAGACGATAGACTTTGATTCATCAGTTTTAGGCCTTAGACGAGAGGGCGTTAAGCCTTTCCCTCATAAAGAAATGCACCACTTCTACAGACTGGACTAAGAGATGTAATATCAGAGGATATTTAACCTTCTCCGACATAGACCATTTCGAATGATAGCGGAATGACTCAAGGCTAAGGCATTGGGCCAAGCAGCAAGAATAAGAACATAGGGCTATGGTGCTAGACCAGGAAGAAAGCTCGATCTGATACCCTTACTTTCAGGCTAAAGGAAAGCTATTCGCCAAGCTAATTGAATTGAATAAGTTTTGAGAGTGAAGAAAGAGCAACCATTTCAGGCTTCTGATGGAAGAACGGACATAGGTAATAAACCACTTTTTCTGGTTACGGACTGGCCAGCTAACATACGAAATGGAATGCTTCGAAAAGAAGTTAAAAAGGAGTCAACCTTTGCATCTACTGAACTATCTCCGATAATCCCTGTCTGAAAGAAGAGAAGACCAATCCCTCTATTGCCGAGAGGAAAGACGTTCATGCAAAACCTTTCTTGGGTGAGGTAGAATCACTTTTCAGGCGAGTAACTGAACTGAATCAAGCCGGGAAAGGAACTCTTCTTAAATATGAAACAAGATCCGAAGACGCTACCTCCCCCTACTAAGCTAATTCAGTATAGGGGGGTGGCCAGCTTGACTCTTAAGGAGTTGAGTTGAACTAGTGGCTAGAGGATTTTCAAACTACTCTTAGTTAGCCGAGTAAGAGGTGTGAAGAGACTAGCCCTTTTCTGTTGGAATAGTTGAAAGTTTCTTTTTCCAAAGGTGAAAAACTCACCCTTAGCGAGCCTTCCTACATATTATCTTTCATTATTTACCATTCCATCCTCGGGCGAGGATTGAAAAGATAAAGAGAGATTTCCGGTAGAAAAGGGAGGAAGGGTCCCCGGCCTGTAAAGCTCATGAATCGAGCACTTTTAGGCAAGTGGTTATGGATATTTTGAGAGGAGAGGGATAGCTCGAGTCTTCGAATTCATTAGGTAGAAGTTTCGCACCTTTATACTTAACATACTTTTCATTTTGAAAAGGGACTACAGCCAGCCTCAGTTCCATACTTTTTTGATTTGGACAAGAAAGAACCACAAAAATCCCTAGAAACGGCTTCTTCAGAATTGTATCATTCCTACTCTATCCAATCCAACCTAGCTTTAGGCTAAAGCCGTGGCCTAGTCAACCGTGAGAGCCCTCTATTTGACTAAGATACTCCGGACCCCCTATACCTTCATATCCAAGCTGGGAATTCTGGACCTTC